>NW_025778305.1:0-81486 GCF_021130785.1 Homalodisca vitripennis
CCATTTAGACGTTTTTTTCTCAATGGGCTATAATACGAACTCATTTGGTCTGATACGTCTACGCCCTTTTTTGGCATCATTTGTAAGCTAAAACACAGCTAGGTTTTCATGATTGGTTCGTTATTTCTATTGGTTTTTTTACTGGGCAATAAGTTGTCCCCATCCTCAGGTCGAGTACTTATCAAGTTTACTCGCCTCTTGTCGACCCAGCTGATTACTTTTACACATTGTTGTTCTCCTGCGCATACACTTCACCCTTTTTCAATTTCTTGCTTCTAACTCTTCGGATTGGACTTCAAATCCTTTCTCAAGGTACCACAAAGGTAAGTTTTTCTTTTTAAGCAAGGCCTCAGCTAACTCGACGCTGTTGTATTAATTATCAGCCTTCAGCAACACGGCCGTGGCCTAAGAAATCATGAATAAGATGCAGCATTATTTTTTGTTTGTGGCCTTTTCCAGATGTAATGTCACTTTACCTACGTATATTTTGAACTTGCAGGTATAGCCATCAGGAGAACAAAGCTTGTACATTTTTACACCATATTTGTGCGATTTGTCCGGCAAGTACTGCCGGAAATTTAAGCCTGCCTCTCCACGGGACCTTGGTCTCATCTTATAACTACAGTTTTCACCTGGAATCCTGACAGCTTTGAATCTATCATTTTAACATGACCTGCAGTTTTTGGAGCTTTTTCATCCTGGGTTCTTCGCCTACTGCTTCTTCATTATTATGAAAATGAAGACATCGCAGAAGCATTTCAAACCGCTCTCTCTTCATAGCCTGTTTTATGAAGTCATTTTTAAACATGGTGTCATTTGACCAGTAAAAACCTTATTTGAGGCAAAGGGCACATCCCCATCACAATCAAAATCCCTAGAAATTGTTTTATTTGTCCACTAGTACAGTCAATCCAACTGCCTCATAAAAGACCTCTGTTTGGGGATATTGTTTGAAATATCTTGCCGGGCATATCGGTTTGTTTCTTCTACGATGAGGTTAATAATATCGTCTGGTTAAAAACTGCTCTAATACTGTTACAGGATTTGATATGTCAAAATCATACACTAACCCTTCATTGTCAGTATAGGGAAATTGTCTGACAGTACTCTTTATGTCATCCCACTCATTACCATCGTCATCATTACCCGGTACTTGTTTCAGTTTCACCATTTGGCCCATCATCAGTTTCGGGCACATCGCCATTGGCGGTTTCATTATTTTGCTGATAAGGGTTCTTCTAATTTGATATTATATTATTTTCATAAATATTTTACACCTAATTCATCACCTAAGCTTATATTTTGTGAGAAAATAAAGAACTGCATTCTGAAGGCTTACGTCATCTGAAGTAAACAATTACATTTTCTTCGATATTTAATGCATGACTTACTTCATTTGCATCAAGTTCCTCATCAATACCGTCTGCATTTGAATCCTCACTAATCTGCTTCAGAAGGTAAGTATTCTGCTCCCCGACACAGAAAAATCAGTAAGTTCACAATCACTGTGGCCTTCAAGAGCATCATCGATCTCTTGGTTCGTCCATTTTTATTACAATTTCACTACGAAACACCACAAAATAACTTTCAATTCAAAATACACCCAGTCACTAGCCAGTATTAACCTACAAATTAACGAACCAGACTGACAGAAGAAAAACAAAAGCGCGCCAAATCGATGCTCGCTAAATGTCTAGCTAGACGCAGGTTAGAAGCAACACATGTATCACGTGTGGTACACGACGCAGGTTTAGATTAATGTCTTATTAGTTCAGCGCGTTCGTGTACCACACGTGGGTGGTACACGCACATATATGTATAAAAGTTCATTACAAAAATTGTTTTAATTTACGTTTTGATAGTTTTGCACATATTTTATAACTGCTGTCTAGTGATTTAAGCAAAAAAACAACATACGCATTTCTGACAGATTTTTACCGATATAAACACACCACACTTAATTACGAAGGTAATTATCACCTACGTCGTGAATGTGTTAAACTGTTGACTATGTTTCATAACTGATAGTAATATTAAGTTCTATTTTATACCTTGACTATGTCACACTCGTTCTTCTACCTGTGCTGGATTAATAGAATATATATTATGTAAACTGTAATAATAAAGAATTTGAATTTGAATGGAAAAACTGTGACCATTCCTTTTGAAATTTACATTCAGAAATATTAAAAACTGTAACATTACAAAAAATGTCAATGTTTGAATTGATGTTCAGACTAAAATATGAGTTTTTTCTTCTATAACAATCATACGATTGCTACTTGAGAGATTAATTAGTTGTTTCAATAATTTTAACCATATAAATATGCTGGTAATCTTGTTCAGTTCATTGTTAAGTATTGTTCATAAAAATTAATATTAAAGAAGTTTTATATATGTTGCAATGAAATTAAAGTCATCTTGTGTACTAGATTAAAATTGATTCCTGCCATTTAATGTCATCTCAAATGCTGGTATCAAATGTGTCAAGAAGTCAAGAGACCTTGGGAGACATCTTGTGTGGTATAAACAAAGAAGCACCACCGAACAGTCCTTACTCACAAGAGTTTAAACTGGCTGTGAACATTCCAAGCAGTGTTTGCAATCAATGCATGTTTGCCAACTTTACTTCAGGACTGCCAACACAGAATCCCGGAGGATGACTGGAACAAGATATCAGGTGACACATTTTCTCTTTGCTGTTTTCTCAGTGTGTAAAGTCATTGTACTTCTCTTTGAATTATTTAATAAAAAAAGTATAAAATGTGATATAATTACATGTTATTTATGGTCTGTTCATGATATTTATTATAAACCAATGCTTAAAGTTTCAGTAGAATTTAATATGAGTTTTCACTCACAGGAAAAATAAAATTAGTATTTAGACATACTTCAGAATTTATAAGTTACTTGTTTTATTTACAGTTCAATAAGTATTAATGTTAAAACTACTGTTTTATACAAGTAGTTTTATTTTGGTATCAAGAGGTATATGTGACACTTCTTGTGTAAAGAGTTGAGTGTAATCAATATAAAAAATGTCAAATTGCAAATTTAATATCATGTCCTCCTATCACTTGTACTCCGTATCTCTTCAAGTAGGTGTTGATCAAGGATTTCAGTGATCTATCCTACGACGCGGTTTTCGGATTAAAGATCTCTTGGGGTTGATGTGAAAGTACAAGAATTTGTTATATTCTTTTTTTAAGAATCCTGTAAAGGATTACAACGGTCTATCTCCATTTCCATCTCAATGAATAGTGATACCAATAACATTGTGAAAGTGTATTAAACTTAAAACATGGACATTCTCAAACGTGTGTGAAGGTGAATGTGTGTTTATATAATGACGGAATATAATATTGTTACTGGTTAGCTAAGCAATAACCAGTCCACAACCAAGGTAGTTCCGTTTTACATGAACTCTGAATTTTAGGTATTCTGGTTTTGACTAATTAACTGACTGCTTAAGTTCAGCTTCTAAAGTTCTATTTCCTCACTACCTAGTTGACCGTTTACAAGTCTACTTAACATAATTGATTTAAGCAGATAGATATATTTAAAACAACTCCACAAGTATCACTGATTGTTGTTAATAAGAGGACTAATTAAGTTCTTTCTGTTAGTTCTGCATCTGGAATCTGACTCTGTCAGATTTGACTCCTGAAATCTGGAACCATGTTTGTCTGAAGAGATCCATAAAACGTCACCGACAAAAAAGCTCATAATGAACTCTGTATATCGTCTTGACATCTAGACTACAAAATATATTGAAATCTAGGTGAAAGAATATTCTCATTATCTCATCAGGTGCAAAAGATGAAATTTGTGATAGAGTCAGATTCCAAACGCTGCAGTAAGAGAAAGATAAACTGGATCTAAATACAACATTTACATTAAATCAACCCTTCCCACCGTAGCTACATTATGTACAATTACATTATGTTTTTCATGTTAATGCTATTTATTATTAACAATAAATTCATAATTTTAAAACTTTTTGATGTTAACAGGTGGAAAAAAGTACAGTATACAAGTAAGTGTGCATGGTGTCTCTGCACTCCTACTTGTGGAACCTGGCTCCAGAATGTTGACAATCAGCTGTAGAGACTTACAACTGTGTTACCAAATAAAGAAAACAGTACTGAAAAGACTTGAAAACTCTGAGGCTAAAAACATTTCTGAAAATCTTGTGCTCGATATCCAGGTAAATATTTTGTTTTGAGATGTAAGACACAACCCTTAGTTGCCTGTCTAATATTAATACAATTTTGCATTTTGGATCACATATTTTATGAAATGAGTTTAGGTGTACCTTCAAATTTTCCTTTATTGAATTTGAAAGTATTCACTTAGACTTCTGTTGCAGAGTTATTTCTGTAATACAAGTAATATTCCTTTCTCTGCCTCTTGTTCATTTCTTGTCTCCTCCTCAGAATCTACTTTATAAATGTCTATTTTGTGCTTTAATACAAGAATGAGTAATTCTTGTAGAGTCATAATTGTAGGTTATTTAATAGCCATATCTCGTATGTATAAAATATTTAAAAAAATTATAACTTTGATACCATCATGAAATAAACATTCAAATATACAAATCTATTTATATTATAGCTCTAATAATCTTAAAAAAATATCCAATTAATCTAATGTTTTGTTGCAGGCTTTATATCAGTCTTTTGAAATTGAAAGCTTGCGAGAAAACCCAAATATTCAGTCTTTGGAAGTAGTAAGACAGAAACTAAGAAACTACGATATCATCACACCTGCCAATATGAGGAAGAGGTGTGAATATAAAATCTGGCAACAAGTCTGCATGATTCAAACTCCATCCATGTACATAACTGTAGGTTTCTTAATATTGTCTGTGCCCAGGAGCTGTTATTCCTCTCTAGTAATTAGCAGACAATGTTAACTCAGAGTGACAACTTTGAATACAAACACAAGATGTTATCAACAATAATTGTTAGCCAATAGAAAAACTAACGAAATGAAGAAACCTACTACTGTATTTACTTGTAAAATAAAACATATTTTAATATCATTTTCTATCTCTTTGGACAAAGAACCTTTTTGTGTACACTAAGTGTATTGGGATGTTTCAGAACATTATCTTAAACTCTTTTAAATTCAATGTTTTTAAATTCTTTATTAAAAGACATGCTAATCATGAAACTAAAACTGTTTGTTCTGTTATATATTAATGATTCCTAAACAACAAAATCTTCAACAAAGAGTCGGATTCGAGAATAAATCGACAGGATGTCAATCAAATCTACAGAAACTTGCCGCATTATTTGTCTGATCGGTAGTACACTTATTAGTACACCCAAATAACTTACCTGAATTAATTACCAATTGGTTTTTTTATAATTTGTGTTTTAAAATCATTAATAGACAATCTTACTAACAAATTATCTCAGTTTTGTAATTAATATTTTGTTTGCAATTCTATATTTATTTATTACATGCATCAAGACTGTCTGCTGAGTATTTTGCAGATGCCAGTACACAAAGTACAGATCAATGAAACAAGTTTTAGTTGCGCTTTGTGTATGAAAAAGCATAGATACATAAATTATTTGTTTTTTTTTTCAATAATATTTTGCTTTCAGTTAGTATCTTCTATGTTTGTTTGTGCAATAATGCACATCTATGCACGGATGTCAGCTCTTCAGTGGGGAAAAGAAACTGATGATCACTCTCTTTTTTTTGTTTTGTGTATGTATGTATGTATATATATTTATTATTCCTCTATAACATATATTATGTTTTTATCTTAGTATTTTTTATCATGGCTAGTGGTGGTTTTTAAATGTTTAAACACAATAAGTTTAAATTAAATTACTTTTTATTTAAGTGATACAAATATATGCATATATGCCCATATCTTTTGCAGATTAAAGATATATTCTGGAAGCCTATATTATAACCTGTCAAATTAAAATAGAAGGTAAGAGATGTGTCTTAATTCTTAAAATATAGTTATTTGTATAAATCTCTGTGGATCCTTTTAAAATAGAGTGGTATGCTTGAAATAATGTAAAGCAGCATGAGAAGCCATGTGCAAAGTGACATGTGCCAGTTCTCAACCTCAAGTCTCCATAAATTATAATCAATTCAATGGGTTCTTCACTTCTTCTGTGAGAGAGGCAGTCGAGTAATGTGGAGGTGAGACAGCTGCTACCCTGGATCTTCTCAATTCATCAAGAGATCTCTCAAGAATCATCACAGCCCCAAATTTCCAATGGAGAACTGTGCATTGTTAAGAGGTAATGTCTCATATAAATTGTCTAAAAAGCTTGAACAGTCAAGATATCTATGGCCGATCCAATGTCTTACTTAAAGCTATTGTGAATGTAGTATTACAACCACTAACCTTTTGTTATAATAAGTGTCTAACGGAAGGTATCTTTCCTAGCAAACTGAAGTTATTTAAAGTAATTCTTATATTTAAGAAAGGTAATAGGCTTCCATATAGTTACAGGCCTATATCATTAGTACCTGTGTTTGGCAATGTTCTAGAAAAAAATTATGTACATGCAACTTCACCAGCACTTGAAGATAAACACTCTTTTCTCAGCATGTCAATTTGGCTTTAGGGCAAGGAGATCTACAATTCAAGCAGTTCATTATTTATTAAATAACACACTTGTAAATTTTGACGATAGGGTTGATACTAGGGTCACTCAGTAATGTTTTTGATTGTGTTGACCACATAACTTTGCTGTCAAATTAAATTACTATAGTATCTGTGGTACCTCCTTATCCTTAATGAAATCCTATCTTGAGGGGAGGCAGCAGATTGTTTTCATAAATGGTAAATTTTCAGAATGTATTAACGTATATTTGGGTGTACCACAGGGATCTGTGATTGGTCCTTTGCTGTTCCTGATAATGATCAATGACAAATTATAATGTTCCTTGTAATGTGATTTGTTTTGCTGGTGACACAACCTTGGTTAACTCTGGTGTAGATGTAAATAATTTATAGAACGACTGTAAATATTCACTGTAAGAAGCTACTGGTTGGTTTAGAGCCAACGGATTTTTATTAAAGAGGTAAAGAGGGATAAGACTCAGTTTATTGTATTCAGAGAGAAAAAAAAGTCTGTTCAATTGATATATGTACAAACTAAGGCCTTAGAAAAAGCCAAACTGCTTAGCATTATATTAGATAAGAAACTTACATGGCCATACAAACTATATTTTTAATAACTTGTCGAGGGTAGTTTACCTGATGAAAGACTTACTTACAAATGTACCAAATTGTATCTTAAAAGTAGCCCATTTCAGCTTCTTTCAGATCATACTGTTGTATGGCATTACTCTGGGGGTTAGTTCAGTGGAATAAATAACATATTAGTGATTCAGATGAAAGTTGTCAGAATATTGGCTGGAGCAGGGTTTAGAGACCATTGTAGACCTTTGTAAAGGAAAATATTTTAACTGTATATAGTTTGTATATTTTAAATGTATACTGGAGGCTTTAAATACAAAAATCCTAATGTTATTAGAACTATTTGTCATGCTGCACCATTAGATCATTTTCAAAATATCTATTTATACAGGTACAAATACTTACCATAATTAATCTCTACATTAACCATATCGCATTATACACTAAAACAAACCTCAAACTTTTTCATTCGAAATCAATTTCATGCACACAACACCAGAAATAAAAATAAGCTTGACATTACTCAACGTTGATTGACCAAATTTGGAACATCCCATATGGTAAATTGTGTAAGATTTTTTAACAAGCTTCCAGAAGTTGAAAATGAGAATGAGAATATCTTTATTTACAATCTTTGAGATTATAAACAGTGTCATTAAATACTACATGTTCCTCATGTTACTCCCATAACTAATTTAAAAAGACAAATTTATTTGTGGCTTTTAAATAATCCATTTTATTCAATTGACAGATTTTTAACTATGGATTCAATATTCAGTTTTAAATCATCGGGTTTTAATTTTAAAATATATCTTTATTTTTACAACTATAAGAGAAATGTTTTTGAGTCTATTAAATCCAGTTTTGTGGTTTTCTATGATAGTTTGTTTCTATATTAGTGTATGTTTTATACTAAAAAGTGTATTGACAATGCATTTCATTGAATATATGATCAATGGCAATAAAGATCTTATTATTGGACATTAAGAAAGAAGCTAATTCTTTAACTTTGAGATCAGATGTACATATGTATAATACAAGAAATCGTAACAATCTTGATGTACCTTATTGTAGGCTAAGTAAGGTTGCCAGTAACTATAAAATTCAGGGCATCGAGCTATTTAACAAGCTTCCCCTGGAGTTAAGAAAAGTTGAACCAACGTCAAAGTATAAAGACGTTTTGATGTGTAGCTTTGTTAACACCTTTTTATTCTGTGCTTTGATGCTGATTTTAATTCTATATTTAAAGGTTCTTTATCACAGAAGGGCATAATTGTTTTAGAATAGATCTATTTCTAAGTTATAAATATACACTGTATATATGTACATTAACATGACTATGTCTATTACACGTATATGTGTGTAATGACAATAAACAATTATTCTAATACTTTTTATATTATTGGATATTCTCAAAAGGTTTAAGAATAGCAGACATTTGAATTGGTGATAATTTTGCCTAAATCAAACCTAGGCTATAACAACATATTTATGATTCTAAATTTAAAAATCGGGAATCGATTTTTGCCCATTAGTGTACGCATAACCTAAATAATTGACAATATAGGCTACAGATGTTTAAATTACTATGTGCATAAATAGCAAAGGATTGTTTGTTAGTAGGTTTTTCTACTGCAGATCTCAGGTTAAAAATATATAATTGCATAGAGTTGTCCTTTAAAACATCTATTATATTAGAAATAAAATTGTTTCAATTGGGAAAACATTTATTTAAATTGGATTACATAATTTAAATTATTTATAACTACCTAAAGTCTTCATTTTGAATTATTGTTTATGATTACATATTATTAGTAGTGCTAATAGAATTGTGTGAAAACCTTTTAACAATTCGTAAGAATTATAATAACTTAGTTAAAGATTTGGTGATCAAATAATTAAAATACTCAATCCAAATTTGTTACCAAATAACATTAAACAATTTATAAACCAATTGTTTACTAAGGTTTTTTATGCAGATGTATAGTGGTTTATTTTAGTTTTGTTTTAACTAAACATTATTATTTCAGAGGTCATTCACCACTAGATAGTGTAATGTTATAATGTACAGACATGATACTTACTTCTACTAATAACAATCTGCTGTTTAATACCTACCACCAAGATCTAGAAGACTTAATCACCTCATATTTTGAACTTAGGAAATTTACGTAACAGGACAAAGAAACAATAAGTACAATTTGTAAAAAATTTATTAAAAACTTACAATCTATAAAACAAAAGAATAAAAACTTGCAGTCTATGAAATAAAGCAATAACTACAGCTCACTGCTCAGCTAGTGAGTTTATCCCAGCGCCAGATGGTGCCGTCATCGCACACACAGAGCAGGACGGAGCCGTCTCGACTCAAGCTGGTCTGCCTAACAGCAGAGAGGCAGCGTGGGTGTGACAGTGTGGTGAACCGGGCTTGTGCAGGGTCCGATACCTTCAGCTCCCACACGAATGTGCGTCCCACCTGGTTTCCCAGGGCTACCAACTGATAAACACAAGAGTCGAGTTTAGATTACGTTACAAAACATTTCTTTTACATTGGCTTCCCTAGAACAAATATGTTTATGATTTTTGCTGATCATGTCTTTTCATTGTCTTGCTTGTGTCGTAATTTAAACAATCATTAGTTTGTGTAAAATCATCGGTTGCTCTTAATTAACACTCCATCATGGGTCTTTTTCTGGGATAACAAAAATTTAAAAGTTACTTTGGAATCACCAAATTAGTCCTCAATTATTTCTAATACATGTTAAGTAAGGGCCATTGTCTTCTATAATTGTTAAATTCATGCAAGCGCCTTAATGAGCGTTCATAACGCCTCTTAGCATGCTCTATAGCTGCTTCACTGTGCGTCTGTAAAATGTCCAAGAATCATCTATTGCGTGCAAGATAAGATTATCGCTATATTTTTAGACAGCAAAAACACGTCAGCTACAGACATTCTTCATCAACTTTAATGAAGTGTATACTGATGATGCAATTACCAGGTAAATAGAACAAAATGTAATAGTTCAAAGGTGGCTGTGAAAATATTTGTGACAAAAAACATCCAGATCTGCCATCTATGGTCATTAAAGAATTAGTGAGTGAAATGAAAATTTGTGACGATATTCTCTTTAATTGTCTAGATCTGTCCTATATAAAATTGTGCGAGGAAACCTTAAATCCAGAGAATTATTCTCTCAATGAGATCTAAGCTTATCACAGAGGACTGCACACCATAGAGACAAGCCTTTATTCACAAAGTGTGAACTGTTGTAGAGGTAACCAAGGCCTTGGTTATCAGAAGTCTGGTAAAGATATGAGGGTGTCGGATAACAATAATGACATTCCTTTCAAAAGTAAAGCTAACTGTAGGAAATTTATAAGAATATTGCAGGCTAAATGTAACAATGCATACGTAACAAGCTACTTGAGCTTGAACATGTGGGCGAAAGTCATAAGATAGATGCAATTTGTGTTTCGGAGCACTGGATGACAGAAAATGAAATTGACTTGTTTGTGCCCAGTGATATTTGCCTGCAAGCTTCTATTGTAGAAGAGAAAAAAAAGAATGGGGGGTCGGGGATTTTCTTAAAAAGTAGTAATAAAGTTTGAAGTTTTAGATTTTTAGTCAGTATAATGCGGAGTTAGATATTGATTGTGTGGTGTCAGGCTGATTGAACAGAATATCATCCTTGTAAGTCCTTTATAGGTCTCCTCAGGGCAATCTCAAAGTTTTTTTTTTTACAATTTTGAATTGGCAATGAAATCAATCTTTAAAAAAAAAAACAGCCTGGTGACAGTCTGTGGTGACTTCAAACATCGAAATGGCGTTGATTGACCAAAATATTTCTATCAGTTTCTCTAATTTACTCAGATCTCTAAATTTAAACTGTACTGTCAAAGTCTCCAACCCATGCAAAGGCATGTATAGATAATATTCTAGTCAATTTCTCAGAGGACTTGTATAAAAATTGCAATATGGAGTATCAATTTGCCGATCATAAAATCTAGCATGATTAATATTTATGGTAAGACAATTGGAGAATAAGAATTCAAAAGAGAATATGGGTAGTATTAAATTTGAGTTTAGAAAACAAAATGCGGCACAAATAAATAAATTTATTATGTTTTTGAAGGAGGAAAAATGGAATGAATTGGATGAAAAATATGTTATTGAACTTAGGGGTAGAACAACTTTTTAATAATTTTTTTTAAGAAATATGTAGACTTGTGGCACTTTAGCTCTCCACTAATCAGTAAAAAGTAAAAGAAGAATATTAATAGTAATAGGAAAATCAACTGGTATAATGATAAATTGGCAGAAGATAGAAATGTTATGTTAAATTTTTTTAATGTTTATAAATGCCTTAGAGATAAGGGGGTCAGAGCAGACACCTGTAGCCTACAACGTGTATTTAGCTTCTAAAAGGACTTACAGGTCAAATCTGACCACCGCAAAAAGGCAAACTTATGAGCAGTATATAGAGACATCAGCTAACAGTTGTAAGGCTGCTTGGGAAATAATCAATTTGGAAAAATCTCCTGCTTCTTCCAAAGATATTTACTTAGATCCTGAACTTACTAACCAGTTTTTCCTTGATTCAGTCACTGAGCTCTCAAACAATCTGCCACACAATAATTCTCCTTTCATGGATTTATTGGGTAATATTCCTGTTCCTCCTAACTCATTTCAGTGGAAAGAAATTAAACCAGATGATTTAGTTAAAATGGTTTTCTAAACTCTCAAATTCCAAAAGTATGGACTATTACTGGTTATCTAACAATATAGTCAAGAAAACCATCCATGAAATCAAAAGGCCATTGGCTATTGTCTTCAATAAATGTCTGGAGGCGGGTTTTTTCCCTGACTCTTTAAAAAGTGTCAAAAGTTAATTCCGATTTACAAAAAAGGTGACAAGGACAAGCGCCGCAAAGTTATCGTCCAGTTTCTATTGTCCCCATTTTCTCTAAAAATTTGGAAACCATCATGCACCAACAGCTTTTTTTGTATTTTGAATATTTCAATCTCCTGTCTGAATCACAATTTGGTTTTCGGCCAGGCAGGTCCACAACTTCAGCGGTGTTGGAGGTTGTTAGTCATACTCTTGTGGCCTTCGAGAGGAGGGAATCAACGGCTCTATCTCTCTTAGATTTAAGCAAAGCTTTTGATTGTGTCCCCTTTGATTCAATCATTCAAAAACTCAAATATTATGGTATTTCTGAGAGTGCTTGTCAGATTATTACCTCTTATCTATCGGATAGAAAGCAGTTTGTATCTATTAAGGGTGTAATTCTTCAATGAAAGAGGTAACGATTGGAGTCCCCACAGGGGTCTGTATTGGACCTTTCTTTTTTACTGTAATAATTAATGACCTGTCAGTGAACTTAAATGTAAACTCAGTTATCTATGCGGATGACACGTCTCTTTTTCTCGAGTAACCGATATCTGGATGTTCTTCAAACAGAGATTGAAAAATGCTCAAACCGGAGCATTAAATTGGTTCACCTCCAACAAATTACATTGCAATCCAGAAAAAACTCAAAATCTGTTGCTGAGTTTAACATCTAAAGAAAAGCCTCATCCTGTAAAGTTGTTAGGCTTTGTTATTGATTCGAAATTGACCTGGGCTCAGCATGTAAATAATGTGTGTATAAAAATCTCGAGAGTCAGCTATTTACTATGGAAATTAAGAGCTTTAATATCAATAGAACATCTGAGGTCTTCCTATTTTGCACTGTTTCAATCACACTTATCTTATGGTCTAATTCTTTGGGTCATTCTTCTGGTGTATCGGATAATCTCATCATACAAAAAGAAAGTCGTCAGAACACTGTGTGGAGCCAGGTATCTTGAACACTGCCGACCTTTGTTCATCCAAGCTAAAATTCTTACAGTGATCAATTTGTACATCTACCATATCCTTATCTACACTAAAACTAACTTACATTTATTTTTCACTAGGCAGCATTTTCATTGCCATTTTGACTAGATTCAGCCATAAGCTTGAACTTTTGGGGGGGGGGGGGCCGCAGCATCGCCTATCAAAAACAGGCTCCTCACATCAGGTAAATTGTGTCAAATTTTTTAACAAATTACACGTTTCGGCTCATGACACTCCCATTATTTAATTTTAAGCACAAATTGACCACCTGGTTACAGAATAATCCATTTTATTCTGTAGAGGAGTTTTTACAAACTGATGTTTGCCTTAATCTTTTAAGCATAAGTAGCCTATTTATCTGTCTAATTGTTCATTCATGAAATGTCTTATTTATGTATCTTATTTAATAGCCTGTTTTTAATGTATACAATGTGACTGTGCCTATTTCATTGTAATGATACAATGGCAATAAAGTATTTGACTTTGACACAAAAGAGATTAGACAGTTCATTGACCTTTTTGACTTGTTACTACAAAGAGATTGTCACAGGAGATGAAATATGGTTATACCCAAATTCTTTTTACAGTGCAATATCATGACAACTGTGTTCTAGCTGGTGGAATGACCATCAACGCAAAAATCTACTGCCCAACATTGGCAAAACTCTGCCAGGCAGTTCAGAACAAAAGAAGCAGCAGTTGACAAAAGTAATCTTACTCTTCCATGACAACACAGGACCTCAAACTTCTGTCTTGACTCAGGAAATGTTTTACAAGTGCCTAAATAATCAAAATGGAATAGCATTGAAAAGCTTTATTGCAGTGTATGTACAAGATAATAAAAACAATTGGTAAAATACGACCAAGTTACAACTTTTAACTTTACTTCAGAATAATATTCACTCTTTGTACACTACTTCTATAATTTTTCTTTAGCTCCAAGATATATATAAAACATATTTTTCTTTAAGTTCAAAGCTAATTTTTATAATAAAAGTAAATAACACTTTCTCGGCTGTTCCGGTCCAAGGCAGGACTCAGTCCGACATTTGTTGTAACGTGAACATCTTCCTCTATGGTTTCACTTTCGGCATTAGTACAATGTGTAGTGTTTACTTTCAGCTGACCAACTACTTGTAGCGTCTGCTGTTGTTTGGTTAAACATTTGTTTTGAATTTGTTTGTTTAGGAATAGACATATTATGATTATTTAGTTGTCAACAAAAAACATGTAAAGTGAGTTTTCATTTTCAATTGAAATGGCATCAATGAGGGAGGCTGTGTGGGCGGTGATGCAATTATTGTTTTGCAGACATGAGAATGCACTGTTGATAGTTATGATGATATTGACTCTGATTTTGCTATTTCTGAGGACAAAAGTGTAGCAAGTGATCGTGATTTAAATGACAAGACTGAACAAACTTCAGCACCAGTTAGAGTTAGGCAAAGCCTATGCCCACGCAAACCTAGACTCCATCCTACTCGTAAATAACTACAAAGAGAATACCTCAGCCTAAGCATATCTGTTGGGTGATGTGTATATTTTGTAAATAGGTCTAAGAGAGTAAATTCTCTTTTTGTTCATTTTTAATTTTATGTACTGTTCAATAAGCAATTCTTATAGTAACAATTCTAGTCATTTTTTTAAATACAATATTTACTCTTCTATGCATAGTATGGTAGAACGTATTTGAGATGATTAAAAAAAAATTCAAATTAATAGAAATACCCTTTTTCTTTTAAACTTGACCCTTACAATTAAAAATTGTCATAGTAACAACATTTATATAACTTGAATTGTGAACTAAAATATAGATAAAAATAAAAAAGCATTACTGCACAAATATAGATTGCTACACTTAATTAAACACCAAAGTGAACACAACTAAAATTTATACCAAACCCTGCATTTCATCTGTGCGTACATGCAAAATTCTCGTAGCAAGTGTACCTAACTCAAAATATCCTGTTAGACAACCGTTACAATTTTTGTGTTAGAAGACTAATTATACCATTCTAATATTGTAAGAAATAAAATTTCCACTCACTTTTTGCCAGAAATCCATCGCAAATCGGACAAACCAAATTTCACATTCTTTGTATTCAAATCGATGAATGATGGAAATGTTTGAATCATTACTACGAAGCTCTTCATCTTCCAAACGCCCCGGCTTCCAGCAGACTATACAGTTTTCACATGACTACAACAGAAAACTCTCATAATAACAGATATAAAATAGTTTGATTTTTGTTGTTGTTGTTCTTTTCAAATATAATTTCAAAATTCCTGAATGAACATACAGAAATAGATTTATAGTTAGTCATCTATAAATAATTTGTCAAATTCAAAGCCAATCTGAATTATGTAGCACTTAGAAAATCATAAAAATATCACAAAGTAATTGTTGTTTATCCATGACAGCCTGAGTGGGCGGCTTGAAAGACGAAAATAAACAAACAATGCAAGTCATCTGTTGTTGATTTGTAAACGAGCTGTTGTAGTACATTTTAGTAGAGAATAACAACACAACACAATAAACATAAAATTATGTAGTATGTGACTGCGTAAATGCTAAGACTAAAACATTGACTTTAAAATAGTATGTTTTGCATTTTTGGGAGTTCTGCATTTGGAGTACTAAACAAACGTGAAAAAAATATCCTTTAGCTTAGAATTGGTAATTTTGTTTTGTACTATAGCATATGTTGTTCAATTTGTATAATATAATTTCATTAAATTCTTTAAAATTTTAACATTGTTCTACAGTACTTGCTGAGTAAAACAATACATTTTATATAATTATTACATTTGGCAATAGCTTGAATGATAAAAAAAAAATGAAAGGGAAGTAGTTGCAATTTGTCTACAAACAGTCACCACTAATGTCCAATAACTAGGACTAGCAAGCCTACCTTGGAGAGCACAAAATCACCATACCACCGCACGCAGTCTACATAATTTCTGTGTATGTCTCTTGTAGAAAAATCAGGAAAATGCTCTTTTAAAGTGTCAAAGGGTCTTGCACTTCGGCTCGCATTAAAATCATAAGATGCACGAATTGCATCCTGGATGTGATCTTTGTCCAACTTCCACAGTTTCAGAGAATGGTCCATCCCACAAGACATTATCCGCTTTCCAAGCAAGTCAAAGTCCTAAAACATGTGCAGTAATTAAAAAGTTGATTGGAGGAACATTATAGTAAATTGAATTTGTACATCAAGTACATTAGTTTTTCTGTTCACAAGCCTGTGAAGTCAAATAATTTTATTTTAACATTCGCCATAACAATTTGACTGTTATGAGAAAAAAATAATAACAAATGTCACTTGTTAAGAATTAAATACAGGTCAGCCCTCTTTTACAGCTAATAATCTTTGTGTCTTTAATTGTAGAATTATTTTTCCACAAATCTGGCAACATTGGATAAGATGCCACCATATTACATAGAGCACCATGACGTCTTATGTGACCAACATTTATTCTGTGCTAACTTTGTACTACATAACAAATAATTTCCAATAGACAGCATTCAGAACGGCACTGGATATTAAATTCTGTTTCCCCATTGTAGTAGTATTATTGCGGGAGAACACAAATTAAACATAATCCCGACCTGAATTAAAAGGGAAGCACAATCTATGCTGGCTGGTGAAATGATAACATTGGTCTCTTCTTAAGTTAAAACAGTAAAGTTCCATCTGTGAAGTGTTTGGCCACACTTGCATGTACTTATAAAATAGTTATATCCCACTATTATGAGTTCACTTTTCCAGCAATGTTTATTGGTACACATGTATCAACTAACCCCATTGGATTTATCAGGTAATTTATAGCATATATGTATTATATATATATATATATATATATATATATATATATATATATATATATTATATATACACATTTAACACCAATTTAATGTTTTTGGTACAGAACAAAGAATAAGGATGAGTGAAATCAAACATGCCAAGACTTCTTCAAAACAATTGAGATATTTAAATTCTTAAGTATGGAGCCAAGACTCCAGCATCCTTATACAGTAACAGTTTCTACTATTTGCTTGAAGTGTTTGTATTTTTGAGTTATCTATATTTTTCTTGGGTTTTTTTCTAAATTCGTATTTGTTTCTTAAGTGTTTTGCATAGGCTTAGGTTCTATCATAGCCGGCAGAAGCTTGTAGAATGTATCTTTGTTTTCAGTACTTATTTATTCTCTCGTTATTGTTCTTGCTTGTTTTTTCTTATACTTCATCTGGGTTAACTAATTAGTTTTAGCAACTTAGTTTGTTGTCTAATGTCTATGCCATCTTGAACTGCTAATGCCTTAATTTCTGGTTTAAGCCTGTCTTGATATTTTATTGTTGTATTATACAAATTGTAAATGGTATATAAGCCCCATAAATGTGAAATAAATCAAACTTAAACTAATAATTTGTTTGACAGGTTTAACTATTACCATGAGGCAGGGATTATCAGACTAAACATTTACTCAGCCCGAAATATAACTTTTGTGTATTGATGTTTTTAATACAAATAATGAAGTATCATCAACTAGTAAAAAACAATTTTTACAAAAAGTTCAGCAGGTAGGAAAAAAATATATATAGATAAAAACATTACCATTTACATAAAATTTTAGGAATAAGATGTGCATAACCTCAATAGTAATGTAGTACATGGAGAGTTGGGTTTTCAATAATTAATAATCTTTTTCAAAGGCTTATAAACAAAAAGAAAAAAGGTTTGTGGAAACATGTCTAACAAAAATATGTAGTCTGTAAACATGCCACAACATCCCATTTACATTTTGAAACAAAAGTTTCAACTTGGCAGATTTAAGACAGTGGTTCAGTATTGGCATCTTTGGAAATGTAGAAAAAAAAACGAGGACAAACACATCCTACTGATCATTTGAAAGCCTGTAAAAAGAAGTACATTCTGTTATAAACATAATTATTATCCTTTTTTTATATATTCCCACTTATGTAATATACAAAAAGCACTATGTGATGAAAAAATTGAATTTTGGTGTTCAATAGAAATATGCGTTTATAGTAATATCAGATTAAAGTCGGTTTTTGTAAAGTTACGATTGCACATGTAAAAATAATGTACATATTAGCCAAAATCAGGTAAAAAAACAGATTGTGACCAAATAGTGGCATGCAGGTGTATAATAGTAAACAGTGGACATATTTTTTTTTTGTTTTTTTTAATAATTTTTTTATTAAAAATCTAGTTTTTAAGCAAAAAACAAACCTTTTCTAAAATCCAAGTCTTTTAATGATTTTTGTTATATTTTCATTCAAGGCTAATCTAGCTTCTACTAATCTACACAATACAATAATAATGTACTAATCAGGCTTCTACTTTTTAATAAATACTGCAGTGTTTCTCACAATGTACAAAAATAACATCAGAAGAACCATTACTTCTTAAAAAATTCAACTAAAATGAGTGAAAGAATAAATGATTTGGATCGTACCGCACTGAGCACTTCGTCCCTGTGGCCCTCCACTCCACCAAATATCGCTATGCACACGTCAGTTTTGATATTCCACAGCCGCAGGGTGTGATCCTTGGACACTGACAACAGCAAGTTTGGGTCCTGAGGATGGAACTTCAGCTCATTTATTGCATGTCCATGACCTTCAAAATACATGTTAGTTTAATAAATTTAACGTGATAATTTATTTTTCATTTGATACTTGTATGGGTTTGATGCAAATAATTAAACAAGCTTTGCAACTTAAGTTACTAACGTTATCTCAGATTTTAAATTTCAAACAATATTTATTAATTATTTTTTTGCCATTGATGGAAAGTTTAGAAACTCTGTATACCTTTACAACTCTACTCACCGATATAATGCCTGATACACTGCATATTGGCGGGGTACAAGATTCTGATGATACCTCTGGAGCCTGCGACAGCCAGCAGGGGTCTCCCAGTGTCTTCCTCTTGAGACCAGGCACAAGTGTAAAAGTTTTCATCAACCTTTACAGAGTCAAGGAACATTTCCATTCTATTATGATTTACAAATTTAAGAGAATTATACAGAATGTGCATTATTACGTCCACACTGGAGTGTGTATATATTGCCACTAGATGTCACAATACAAATGTAAGAGAATTATACAGAATGTGCATTATTACGTCCACACTGGAGTGTGTATATATTGCCACTAGATGTCACAATACAAATGTAAGAGAATTATACAGAATGTGCATTATTACGTCCACACTGGAGTGTGTATATATTGCCACTAGATGTCACAATACAAATGTAAGAGAATTATACAGAATGTGCATTATTACGTCCACACTGGAGTGTGTATATATTGCCACTAGATGTCACAATACAAATTTAAGAGAATTATACAGAATGTGCATTATTACGTCCACACTGGAGTGTGTATATATTGCCACTAGATGTCACAATACAAATGTAAGAGAATTATACAGAATGTGCATTATTACGTCCACACTGGAGTGTGTATATATTGCCACTAGATGTCACAATACAAATGTAAGAGAATTATACAGAATGTGCATTATTACGTCCACACTGGAGTGTGTATATATTGCCACTAGATGTCACAATACAAATGTAAGAGAATTATACAGAATGTGCATTATTACGTCCACACTGGAGTGTGTATATATTGCCACTAGATGTCACAATACAAATGTAAGAGAATTATACAGAATGTGCATTATTACGTCCACACTGGAGTGTGTATATATTGCCACTAGATGTCACAATACAAATGTAAGAGAATTATACAGAATGTGCATTATTACGTCCACACTGGAGTGTGTATATATTGCCACTAGATGTCACAATACAAATGTAAGAGAATTATACAGAATGTGCATTATTACGTCCACACTGGAGTGTGTATATATTGCCACTAGATGTCACAATACAAATTTAAGAGAATTATACAGAATGTGCATTATTACGTCCACACTGGAGTGTGTATATATTGCCACTAGATGTCACAATACAAATGTAAGAGAATTATACAGAATGTGCATTATTACGTCCACACTGGAGTGTGTATATATTGCCACTAGATGTCACAATACAAATGTAAGAGAATTATACAGAATGTGCATTATTACGTCCACACTGGAGTGTGTATATATTGCCACTAGATGTCACAATACAAATGTAAGAGAATTATACAGAATGTGCATTATTACGTCCACACTGGAGTGTGTATATATTGCCACTAGATGTCACAATACAAATGTAAGAGAATTATACAGAATGTGCATTATTACGTCCACACTGGAGTGTGTATATATTGCCATAGATGTCACAATACAAATGTAAGAGAATTATACAGAATGTGCATTATTACGTCCACACTGGAGTGTGTATATATTGCCACTAGATGTCACAATACAAATGTAAGACAAATTATACATGTGCATGTGACGTCCACACTGGAGTGTGTATATATTGCCACTAGATGTCACAATACAAATGTAAGAGAATTATACAGAATGTGCATTATTACGTCCACACTGGAGTGTGTATATATTGCCACTAGATGTCACAATACAAATGTAAGAGAATTATACAGAATGTGCATTATTACGTCCACACTGGAGTGTGTATATATTGCCACTAGATGTCACAATACAAATGTAAGAGAATTATACAGAATGTGCATTATTACGTCCACACTGGAGTGTGTATATATTGCCACTAGATGTCACAATACAAATGTAAGAGAATTATACAGAATGTGCATTATTACGTCCACACTGGAGTGTGTATATATTGCCACTAGATGTCACAATACAAATGTAAGAGAATTATACAGAATGTGCATTATTACGTCCACACTGGAGTGTGTATATATTGCCACTAGATGTCACAATACAAATGTAAGAGAATTATACAGAATGTGCATTATTACGTCCACACTGGAGTGTGTATATATTGCCACTAGATGTCACAATACAAATGTAAGAGAATTATACAGAATGTGCATTATTACGTCCACACTGGAGTGTGTATATATTGCCACTAGATGTCACAATACAAATGTAAGAGAATTATACAGAATGTGCATTATTACGTCCACACTGGAGTGTGTATATATTGCCACTAGATGTCACAATACAAATGTAAGAGAATTATACAGAATGTGCATTATTACGTCCACACTGGAGTGTGTATATATTGCCACTAGATGTCACAATACAAATGTAAGAGAATTATACAGAATGTGCATTATTACGTCCACACTGGAGTGTGTATATATTGCCACTAGATGTCACAATACAAATGTAAGAGAATTATACAGAATGTGCATTATTACGTCCACACTGGAGTGTGTATATATTGCCACTAGATGTCACAATACAAATGTAAGAGAATTATACAGAATGTGCATTATTACGTCCACACTGGAGTGTGTATATATTGCCACTAGATGTCACAATACAAATGTAAGAGAATTATACAGAATGTGCATTATTACGTCCACACTGGAGTGTGTATATATTGCCACTAGATGTCACAATACAAATGTAAGAGAATTATACAGAATGTGCATTATTACGTCCACACTGGAGTGTGTATATATTGCCACTAGATGTCACAATACAAATGTAAGAGAATTATACAGAATGTGCATTATTACGTCCACACTGGAGTGTGTATATATTGCCACTAGATGTCACAATACAAATGTAAGAGAATTATACAGAATGTGCATTATTACGTCCACACTGGAGTGTGTATATATTGCCACTAGATGTCACAATACAAATGTAAGAGAATTATACAGAATGTGCATTATTACGTCCACACTGGAGTGTGTATATATTGCCACTAGATGTCACAATACAAATGTAAGAGAATTATACAGAATGTGCATTATTACGTCCACACTGGAGTGTGTATATATTGCCACTAGATGTCACAATACAAATGTAAGAGAATTATACAGAATGTGCATTATTACGTCCACACTGGAGTGTGTATATATTGCCACTAGATGTCACAATACAAATGTAAGAGAATTATACAGAATGTGCATTATTACGTCCACACTGGAGTGTGTATATATTGCCACTAGATGTCACAATACAAATGTAAGAGAATTATACAGAATGTGCATTATTACGTCCACACTGGAGTGTGTATATATTGCCACTAGATGTCACAATACAAATGTAAGAGAATTATACAGAATGTGCATTATTACGTCCACACTGGAGTGTGTATATATTGCCACTAGATGTCACAATACAAATGTAAGAGAATTATACAGAATGTGCATTATTACGTCCACACTGGAGTGTGTATATATTGGCCACTAGATGTCACAATACAAATGTAAGAGAATTATACAGAATGTGCATTATTACGTCCACACTGGAGTGTGTATATATTGCCACTAGATGTCACAATACAAATGTAAGAGAATTATACAGAATGTGCATTATTACGTCCACACTGGAGTGTGTATATATTGCCACTAGATGTCACAATACAAATGTAAGAGAATTATACAGAATGTGCATTATTACGTCCACACTGGAGTGTGTATATATTGCCACTAGATGTCACAATACAAATGTAAGAGAATTATACAGAATTGTGCATTATTGTCCACACTGGAATATACAAATTTAGATGTCACAATACAAATGTATACAGAATGTGCATTATTACGTCCACACTGGAGTGTGTATATATTGCCACTAGATGTCACAATACAAATGTAAGAGAATTATACAGAATGTGCATTATTACGTCCACACTGGAGTGTGTATATATTGCCACTAGATGTCACAATACAAATGTAAGAGAATTATACAGAATGTGCATTATTACGTCCACACTGGAGTGTGTATATATTGCCACTAGATGTCACAATACAAATGTAAGAGAATTATACAGAATGTGCATTATTACGTCCACACTGGAGTGTGTATATATTGCCACTAGATGTCACAATACAAATGTAAGAGAATTATACAGAATGTGCATTATTACGTCCACACTGGAGTGTGTATATATTGCCACTAGATGTCACAATACAAATGTAAGAGAATTATACAGAATGTGCATTATTACGTCCACACTGGAGTGTGTATATATTGCCACTAGATGTCACAATACAAATGTAAGAGAATTATACAGAATGTGCATTATTACGTCCACACTGGAGTGTGTATATATTGCCACTAGATGTCACAATACAAATGTAAGAGAATTATACAGAATGTGCATTATTACGTCCACACTGGAGTGTGTATATATTGCCACTAGATGTCACAATACAAATGTAAGAGAATTATACAGAATGTGCATTATTACGTCCACACTGGAGTGTGTATATATTGCCACTAGATGTCACAATACAAATGTAAGAGAATTATACAGAATGTGCATTATTACGTCCACACTGGAGTGTGTATATATTGCCACTAGATGTCACAATACAAATGTAAGAGAATTATACAGAATGTGCATTATTACGTCCACACTGGAGTGTGTATATATTGCCACTAGATGTCACAATACAAATGTAAGAGAATTATACAGAATGTGCATTATTACGTCCACACTGGAGTGTGTATATATTGCCACTAGATGTCACAATACAAATGTAAGAGAATTATACAGAATGTGCATTATTACGTCCACACTGGAGTGTGTATATATTGCCACTAGATGTCACAATACAAATGTAAGAGAATTATACAGAATGTGCATTATTACGTCCACACTGGAGTGTGTATATATTGCCACTAGATGTCACAATACAAATGTAAGAGAATTATACAGAATGTGCATTATTACGTCCACACTGGAGTGTGTATATATTGCCACTAGATGTCACAATACAAATGTAAGAGAATTATACAGAATGTGCATTATTACGTCCACACTGGAGTGTGTATATATTGCCACTAGATGTCACAATACAAATGTAAGAGAATTATACAGAATGTGCATTATTACGTCCACACTGGAGTGTGTATATATTGCCACTAGATGTCACAATACAAATGTAAGAGAATTATACAGAATGTGCATTATTACGTCCACACTGGAGTGTGTATATATTGCCACTAGATGTCACAATACAAATGTAAGAGAATTATACAGAATGTGCATTATTACGTCCACACTGGAGTGTGTATATATTGCCACTAGATGTCACAATACAAATGTAAGAGAATTATACAGAATGTGCATTATTACGTCCACACTGGAGTGTGTATATATTGCCACTAGATGTCACAATACAAATGTAAGAGAATTATACAGAATGTGCATTATTACGTCCACACTGGAGTGTGTATATATTGCCACTAGATGTCACAATACAAATGTAAGAGAATTATACAGAATGTGCATTATTACGTCCACACTGGAGTGTGTATATATTGCCACTAGATGTCACAATACAAATGTAAGAGAATTATACAGAATGTGCATTATTACGTCCACACTGGAGTGTGTATATATTGCCACTAGATGTCACAATACAAATGTAAGAGAATTATACAGAATGTGCATTATTACGTCCACACTGGAGTGTGTATATATTGCCACTAGATGTCACAATACAAATTTAAGAGAATTATACAGAATGTGCATTATTACGTCCACACTGGAGTGTGTATATATTGCCACTAGATGTCACAATACAAATTTAAGAGAATTATACAGAATGTGCATTATTACGTCCACACTGGAGTGTGTATATATTGCCACTAGATGTCACAATACAAATTTAAGAGAATTATACAGAATGTGCATTATTACGTAATATATTGACTAGATGTATACACCAGAATGTGCATTATTACGTCCACACTGGAGTGTGTATATATTGCCACTAGATGTCACAATACAAATGTAAGAGAATTATACAGAATGTGCATTATTACGTCCACACTGGAGTGTGTATATATTGCCACTAGATGTCACAATACAAATGTAAGAGAATTATACAGAATGTGCATTATTACGTCCACACTGGAGTGTGTATATATTGCCACTAGATGTCACAATACAAATGTAAGAGAATTATACAGAATGTGCATTATTACGTCCACACTGGAGTGTGTATATATTGCCACTAGATGTCACAATACAAATGTAAGAGAATTATACAGAATGTGCATTATTACGTCCACACTGGAGTGTGTATATATTGCCACTAGATGTCACAATACAAATGTAAGAGAATTATACAGAATGTGCATTATTACGTCCACACTGGAGTGTGTATATATTGCCACTAGATGTCACAATACAAATGTAAGAGAATTATACAGAATGTGCATTATTACGTCCACACTGGAGTGTGTATATATTGCCACTAGATGTCACAATACAAATTTAAGAGAATTATACAGAATGTGCATTATTACGTCCACACTGGAGTGTGTATATATTGCCACTAGATGTCACAATACAAATTTAAGAGAATTATACAGAATGTGCATTATTACGTCCACACTGGAGTGTGTATATATTGCCACTAGATGTCACAATACAAATTTAAGAGAATTATACAGAATGTGCATTATTACGTCCACACTGGAGTGTGTATATATTGCCACTAGATGTCACAATACAAATTTAAGAGAATTATACAGAATGTGCATTATTACGTCCACACTGGAGTGTGTATATATTGCCACTAGATGTCACAATACAAATTTAAGAGAATTATACAGAATGTGCATTATTACGTCCACACTGGAGTGTGTATATATTGCCACTAGATGTCACAATACAAATTTAAGAGAATTATACAGAATGTGCATTATTACGTCCACACTGGAGTGTGTATATATTGCCACTAGATGTCACAATACAAATTTAAGAGAATTATACAGAATGTGCATTATTACGTCCACACTGGAGTGTGTATATATTACCACTAGATGTCACAATACAAATGTAAGAACAATAGCTCTTAGTAGTAGCCTACTGATAAATACTGAGCCTTACTGTTGGACTAAAAAGAAAATGTACACACTAATAGGGCTATCAGTTTCACAAATCATCAACAGGTTAAATCATTTCTCATTCATTTCCTGTTGGAACCACATGTACATAACTGACTTAGATTATTCATGTTAATAAACTAAATCCGCACCTTTGAAGAACACCTGTGTGTGTGTTATCATAAAATAGTAAGACACAATTTGCTCAGCCCATAAATTCAACTCATACAGCAACAAGAGGAAAATACAAAAAGAACAACATGGCTAGACCTTTCTGAATATAAGTGGTGCAATGCACACCTGTCCACTGCAGCCTTGGATGCAATGCTGGGTCTGCTACCACTTCACCTACACGTGAGGAAGGAAGCAATGGCCAGTGTCATAATGCTGTCGGACGAAACTTCTTTCCAGAGAACCTAATCTGCACTGGATTATCCTCATTGAGATAACTTGGGGTGAAATGTCTTAATTCAGTTCCATACATCATACAAGTTTGCTATAACTTTGAGCATCCATTCACGTAACTCTACTGGAACGCTAAGTTGGACTTCAGGAACACTCGAAACAAAGCCTGGTACACGGATGCATCTAAAATTAAAGCTGGAATGGGCATTACAGGACCTAAGTGTAAGGTTGCATAATTCCTAGGAACACATGCCACGGATTTCCAAGGGAAAGTCTATACAGGAATGTGCCTTAATAATCCTATAGAAGAAGAACTGACAGTCGCGCAGCGCTAAAAGTTCCAAGTTCTTATACCTGTCAATAGTCAAGTAAACCTTTGATGAGTGACCACAGCATCTGCCGTTTGGTTCCTTATGAAGGAGCACATCAATCGTCGATGTATTGGTGTATTGGACATCTACGTTTTCTGACAGTTTGAGACAATACACGCCTGAGTGGTCTGTTACTATACAAACTCGAGTGGTGTAATGTAAGGTGACACTACCTTACAGGCTGAGCCTCACTACACTAGTGTGGTGGTTAAAGGATACATCAGGATCAGAGTAACACTGCAGGAAGAGTATTCCACTGTCCTCAGGGCACTCGTAGATGGACACTCTGTTGCTGCCGACACAAGCAAATATCATGGGCTGGCCCTCCTTCAGCAAATGGTTAAACTGAACTCCAAAAAGAGGCTGTGCATGATCTTCTTTCACGCTGCATCTGTTTAGGGAAAAGTACATAACTCTTGTTTAATTTCTCCATAACATTTTAAATACTACATTTTTTAATTGGTAGATAACAATTTCATTAATACAAATCTATATTTTAGTTCAATACTAAAAAACGTAAATGTTACTATACCAATTCTGTGTATTAAGCTTCAAAGTTGCTATTGTAATTACCCTAACTACCTACTAAATTCCCACATCTATGATACATAAATGCTGCCCCATCACGAACAGAGTTACCACAAGCTAAACAGTTACATGAAATATTTATGACAGAATATAACTCTAAGGACAAAAATATATGTCAAACCACTGAAATTTGAAGTGTTCGTTTGAGGATGTCTTCTCTCTCTTACAGTTCGAGCTGTTCAAGAACGGAACATTGAAGCCACTGTATTTTTAAATCATTATAAATTCTAGTTTAAATTTGGAATATTTTACATAAATAACTGACAGATTTAAAACAAATAACATTGTATTTTATATTACTGCCAGGCCTTGATACCATTTTTAAGGTAGGGTATCGTTTTGAGTTAAACGAGTTTTAAAATAATGTTAAACATTTAAACCTACCGCTGACATGAAAAGAAGTTTTGTCACCAAAGGTCTGTCTGAATTGGCAACGACAAATACTCGTTGAAAAATTTTAGGTATTTACGATCATATGAATTATTTTTATTCGATACATTCTGGCATTAACTATATTAACGATTT
Organism: Homalodisca vitripennis; assembly: GCF_021130785.1. Taxonomy (NCBI): domain Eukaryota; kingdom Metazoa; phylum Arthropoda; class Insecta; order Hemiptera; family Cicadellidae; genus Homalodisca; species Homalodisca vitripennis. The sequence continues at coordinate 27,947 of NW_025778305.1, forward strand.
ATTGTTCTTACTTCGATTATTGTACAACATCGAACATCGTTCTCAACGAACGTAATACGCGTCAGCCACATTGCTGTGTCATTCATATTGTTGTGAAACTGTAAACAAGTGTAGTATTGTGTAGTGTGTTGTAAACAAATCCAATAGTATTTGTGGAAAAATGTATTTAATAGTGTTTTACTGTTGGTATTACTGTGGTTTAGCTTTCTTTGGATATAGTTTTAGTTGTTTATTATGGATGGAAGCTTTAAAGACCAATTATGATGTGATCTTGGAGAGCTTTTTTTGGATCATCCTATTTTTAGTGATGACGAAGTTTATTCTAACATTGAGGTAAACATGACAGACTGTGTAGCAGACATGATATCCTAGTAAGTGTTCTCTCAAAGTTGTGTGAGTCAGACAGAGAAGTTGTTCTTCCACCTACTAATGGCCTTGGCCCTGCTCATTAACTCACGGAACTAACCAACTCAAACTGTCGCTTGTGTGCCGTACGTGAGTGTAATATCTTGAAAAAGAAAACCCAATTTGTTTTCCCCTGGATGTAATTGTGGAGTTCACCCTAAGCTCTACCCTCTGATTGAACACTATGTAAGACCAGTTTCACAGGGAGGCCACAAACTCAGGGTGGAATTCAGTGATTCTGAGTGAAATTTTTTATATAATGTACATATGTAAATAAGGTAGGATTCAAATTTTGTATTTCATTTTATTTTTGCTTATAACTATCATAATTACATAAGTATAAATGCAGTCAGATATATTGCAACACGTTTACCAATGAAAGTAAATAAAAACTTGAAAGTGATATAAAACTTACTGCTAAGCTACACAACGGAATATTTACAAAATTAATTGCAAAAAGTATTTTTATACAATTTTGTTCATACAATTATTTACAATAGGTTATTTGTTATTTTAATATTCTTGAAATACATACGAATAAATTGACGTATAAGGGTCATTCTCAGGAAAAGGTACCATCCAGACATGTCTTTTGAGAATATATCAAAGTGTGAAAATTAATATATTTTTAAAACTCTCTGTCATTGCATAATAGTATTAAACACTTACAAACCAAAGGCAAAGTTTTTAAATATGTGTATATATTTTTTAAAGTTATTTTTATTTTGAAGGTGTCCACGGAGGGGACGGGAAATGTCAACGGAGGGGAATTAATTGTATCTGTGAGCTTATTGAGAAAATGTAGGATCCAATAAGAATGTATTTTTATTACCTCGAGAAAGACGGAACATACATATATTTTAAACTACCTATGTTACATAATTATTTGTTATTTTAGTAGGTATTTGAATAATATTTTAAGTGCTTCATCATATAAATGACATTTAATGAAATGTTAGTCAATCAAAAGTTTGATGAACTCTAGCATCTAACTTACTTGGTCCTAGTAAAAATAATCAAAATCACTAACTTAAAATGAGTATTCAACACGTTATAACATTGTTACACACTAGACTCTTTCACATTAAATTTATAAAAACTTCCACGTCCTTGCAATCAAAAACGTAGCGATTCCTTGAGTCCAAAACAGGTTGCTGAAGAACTTTTGTAATGTCAGAAACATCAACCACAGATATATCCTCAATACTTGGAAAAATAAATTTTATTCAACCCAGTTGATTTTCTTAAATATTTAACTGTATATTCTCCAATCCCCTTCTTCTGCTATAATCAACCCAACATAATGCCTAACACATTTCTTTCCGGGAAAACACACAACTACATAGTCATTAATTTTAGGTTCATGGATTTGTTTGGATTTAACTTGGTCTCCTTTTTCTTCTTGGTTTGGTGCATCTTCTTGTTCACTGTCAGTATACACATCCTTGTAAAACAACTTTTTGGAAACTGTTCATTTACCTGAAGTAATATGGTTAAGGAACACATTTTTATTAAAACTAAAAAGCCACAAAACAATATAGAAAAGTGTAAAAAAATACAAATATTCCCTTATAAAATTGTTATAGAGTTTTAGAAATGTTAAAACTATTGAACTTTAAATTGATTGATCCCTCTTTCTAAATCTCATAAGGTAAAATTTGAGAAGTACTTAAAAATAATTCAACTTACCAATATCATATTAAGAATCAAGAATCTGTTTATTGTCGTCCCACAATATTACAATGCATTGACAAAGTCATTTTGTTATACATTTACACAAGTTATAACAAGATAGTATAAAATAAAATACATACTAGACACTTATGGTTAAAAGTACAAGTCAAAAGGAAATAAAATCTAAAAGGCTAAATCGTCTATACTACACAGAAGCATTTCCATCTATACTATAAAAGGCTTTTTCTTTTAACCACTTAATTACAACATTTTTAAAGTTTTTTACAGGTAACATCCTTAGCAGACATAGGCAGCTTGTTAAACAGTTTGATACCAATATAAGAGTATGCGTGCTGAGTTTTTGTTAGTCTAGCGTGCTTTAGGTCAATAAGGTCTCGTTGTCTAGTTGCAGTAGTCATGCTTAGAGCGTCTAAGTTTAAATAAATCTAGATTTCCTTAACATACATTAAGCTTTGCAAGATATAAATGGAAGGAACAGTGAGTATACTATGCTTTATAAATAGTGGCTTACAAGAGTCAGTGACATTAAAATTAAACATTATGCGCAAAGCTTTCTTTGGCATGAGAAGACCTCCTTAGCCCCACCTGAATTTCCCCAAAGAAAAGTTCCATACAAAAGATGTGAGTGAATAATGCAAAGTATGCTTTCATTAATAGACTACAGCTTGTACAGGTTTTTAAGTTTTTTTAGTAAAAATATAACACTCTAGACAACCGAGCACAAAGAGCATCTGTGTGATGTTTCCAGGTAAGCTTAGAGTCTCAGTTAATTCCAAGTAGCTTAACTGACTTAGTTACAGAACTGGTGCTTAGGCTAAAGATGATGTTTTCTGTCTTATCTTCATTCACACATAGGCCCATTGGCAGAAAACCAGAGGTTGGACCTTTCTCTCATATATGTGATCATGGCTGCATTGATTTCAGGATTTAAGTTAGAGCACATTAAACGTAGTGTCATCAGCATAAAGTACACATTTATTAGGAACAAAATTTGGAAAATCGTTAATTAAAGACAGTGAATAAGAAGGGACCCAGGACAGAGCCCTGGGAACCCCGCTTACCACCTGCTTAAGATCCGACCTCTGTTCGCCTATTTTAACAAACTGTATCGCTGTGATATATAAGAAGTTATAAGTGATAATTCGTTACCTTCAACTCCATAGTACTTTAGTTTCTTAATAAGTTCTTGGTGAGGCACAGTATCAAAAGCCTTGCTTAAGTCCAATAGCAAAGTGTTAACTTCTTCTTTATTTTCAAAACTATTAATAATATATGAGACAACACTCTCAACAACAGCCTTAATAGTAGATAAGCTTTGCCTAAAACCAAACTGTGCAGATAAAAGCAGGTGGTTAAATTCAAAATAATACTCAATTTGACACTTAATAATATATTCAACCAACTTAGATAAGACAGGTACCAAGGCAATAGGTCTGTAGTTATTTACATTATTTTTATCACCTTTCTTATAAATAGGGACAGTGACTGTTACTTTTAGGCACTGTGGGAAGAGTCCAGCGTTGAACATCCAGTTTACAAGAAAAGTAAAAGGATACAAAATTTCACAAATTATTTTTTTAATTACAAAATTGGAGAGATCCAAAGAACATCCTCAGCTCTTGAGTTACTAAGCCTAGTGGTTGTCTTAAGAATATCAGTAGGATTTACAGTGTGCCATTTTAAAGATGGTGCCTTAGGTCCATTTATGCCAGACGACTCTATCATAATCACTGGAACTAGCTGTATTTAAGCCTAAATTAACATTTGTACTATTTACATGACTAGAAATATTTACAAAATAGTTGTTAAATTCATTAAACAGAGATAGGAGGTAGCGTTTGAGAGCATTTTTTTGAAGCACGCCCTGTTTCTGTATTAATTACTCTCCAAGCTGCTTTGCATAGGTTATGCGACTGTAATATGAATTCATCATTGGCGTTCTTTTTTGCTAAGATTATCTGGTTCCGATATAACTTCTTAATTCTCCTATGGTTTTCTAATAGGTCAGGATTTAAATTTTACATTTTTCATAACTTACATCAAGTAGTATCTTAATTTTAGCTAACAGAGGTGTATACCAACATTTGGGCTTTAGTACCTTATTGCCAAGATTATTTCCTAACATAGTCTTCAAAGGACAGCAGTCATTAAAGTTGTGAGACACAACTTCCATAAAGTTGTTAAAAGCTACATCAAGATCATCTCCAGCAATTGCCTCTGTCCAGTCAGTGTTGCTTAGTCTATATTTTTAATTCATTAATACTAACATCATTTAATACTCTGTAAGTATAGTTTGATTTTACAGACATATTAGCAGGCGAGGAAGAGACATCAGCAATTCGTGCAGACTAATTTAAATGTTAAAAGCAGACCCAGATGAGCCTGTAACTGTTTTACAACTATACATTGAGGGGTGAAGGTTTGAGACAAAATTATCTAAGCATGAATTTCCTCTAGTAGGTAAATGGTTGAGGCAAAAACAGTCGTAGGACTTGAGGGTGTTGATAAATTTAGTTTTTGAAGAGCTGCATCTATTGAGATCAACATTTAGGTCTCCCGCAATAACAATCTTAAAATTTCGATACTTAGCATTGTTGTTAACAAAATCAAGAAGCTGAGACAACTTATACAAAACCATCTAAAGATGAATCAGGGGTACGATATACAGCTATGACTAACAATTTTATAGTACCAAAGGCTATCATTACAGATTACAGATTAAATTTAATATAAGTGCAAAAGTAAATATAACAGTATTAAAAAGGATACTGTTGGAGTCTGCAAGCTGAAATGAACCCAAATGGAAATGGTTACAAGTTTCTGCTCCACAATCAGTACACGTGAGACGTCTAAACTCAAGGGTTGGTGTACCTTTTATGAAAACCACTTCATGTATTTTCATTGTTCCTTTGAATGGTACAATGTTCTCAGGTATGTACTTGTCAGTTTCATTAACTGAAGCTTCAGAAACTAATTTAATTTTTACACTCTTACAGTGTTCTTGAAGACACTTGTACAAGAGTATCACAATCTGGGATATCAACTTGATGAGCGACTAAGTTTGTCAGCTGTTCTTTTTAAGTACTGCTCCAACTCCGTCTGGAGCACCTTTCCCATGAGAACTTTCACTAAAATGCCAGTGCATTTCTTCAGCTCCAAATTGTGAGGATAAATATACACCCATTAATTGAAACATTTTTTTATTTTTATATTGTGTGCTTGGCCCGTCACTAAGGAAATGGACTTTCTTCAAATTGGGAATCAAAGACATAATTTCCTCTTTTAGAGACAGTAAATGTGCAGTAATTGCAGCTGCATCATGCCTAGTGCTTTCACTGAAAGTTTCCGTATGAACTGGGATTTTCTTTGGTTTCTTTATTAAAATATACAACAACAGTATGTATTGAAACTTGGGGTTTTGAGCCTCCAAAATGAGCTGATTGGATTTCTCTGTTATATTTACAAACATAATTTTTCAGAGAAATCCATGTGTATTAGAACATCATTTTTTGCAAGGTTTTTCTTAATTTTTGACACTTCCTCATGCTGATGTACTATGTTACAGACATGGTTTTAAAAACACTTCAAGATCATTAAAAAAAGTTTCTACAAGCTTTTTCTTGGTGCTTTCAGTCTCAGTTTTCAACAGTTTTCGGACACATCTTTATCACTCCTTTAATCTGCACAGGTACTAATTTTCGTATCCATTTCTGAAATAGCACAGGCTCATCTGTAAATTCATTAACATGAATCTGTTTCAACATACAATGTTTACAGTTTCTACTCAGACAAAGTTGATTTTTAGGGTCACAGCAAATTTTTTTGAGAACATCTGTTGTACGACTCTCATTTAATATACTGAGGTTGTGCAAATTTTCTTACCAAAAGTAGCATAATTTTCATGCACTTTGCATAAGCATGTTTCCCTGTCAGATGCTTTTGGATGTAAAATCCAGAAGGGACGAAGGCGGCAGAATGTTTGGTAGCTCAAACTTTTGTGCTGAGGGTACACATTCTTGAATTCTTCATATAAGTTATGAAGGCTATCGTTCAAGAAGCGCTTTTGCTTTTTTTACCTTTTTTTGGTAATTGTCTCTTTTTTTCCAGAACATAGACACTTGCTTTATCTGTCTCTAAAAAACGACTGAACAGTTTTCCTAGCTTTTTGTGAAGCATAGTTCTTTTTTGAAATAATTTTAAGTTTTTCATCATAACCACTAGGCCTATCAAACATTTTTTTTGAAGTTAGTTTCTTCAGCTCGTTGACTAATCGATATTTTTTTACAATTTTTCCGGCTAAAGCCTGAGTTATTGCTCTTTTTAACTCGAGTGAACTTTGTTTCTTATAGTTTTCTTTGATTTGCTTACTTACAGCTTCAGCAAATAGTATTTTCTGAATGTAGAACTGCATCTCTGTCTTCATTAATAAGTTTCTTGACGGTCTTTCTTGGGGTTTTTCATTTAAAATTATTTTTTCTCCATTTTTCTTAAGTCTGCTTAATCGTTTTTTATATTTTTTCTAGTCTAGTATTCAGTCTTTGGTTTCTTTCCTCTAAATCTTTTATTTTGTTTTTCAGTTTGTATCGATTTCTTCTTGCCATTTTCTTACCCCTTTTGATTCCGCTTCTGTCATGGTCCTCTTCTCTACTATTGGAGAATTATTTAGAAGGGATGGTGAGTTAGGGGGAGTATTTTCCTCCAGACGCTGAGTCATTTCTTCCTTGTGTTTCCTTTCATGACGATACTTTCTTGCCTTCTCTCTCCATGTCTTTCCTGAAATGTCTTTTTTCTCGTTCATTCCATTTCCTTCACTGTTTAATTGACCCCTTTATCTTCCTTTGGTGGTATCGTTCTCTTTCTTTTCTTTTTACTTTCTTCGTACGATGCAGAATTATTTTTCAATTTTTGCCTAGCACGCTGCATGCTCAATTTTTTTTTGCTCACGTCTTCTAGCTATTTGAGCATCAGACTGATTTGGCTTCTTTTTTTTTGTTCGTGTCATAGTCCTAAAAATAACATCAAACTTAGACATGTTAAACACAAAAAACTTTGATTTGTATTTCCAAAGGCATTGTAATTGTTAGAAAAATCAACTATGGAGTTTTTCACAGTGCATTTAGTGGACAGCTTGAGATAATAGAAAAAAAGATTCATTATTTACTATTAGTCAAACTACAAATTTATAAATTATAAAACTAATATTCTAGAACCATTATTGCAATTTTATAGTTAGGCTAAATTAAACCATTAACAATAATTCAAAATTCTGTTTTAAATGCATTATTTTATTGTACTATTTTTTATTTGTCCCCTCCGTGGAGATGGATGTTCCCTCCGTGGACACAGTAAGACCACGGAGGGGACGTCCACGGAGGGGATAAATCTTGATTATTCATTTCTATAAAATACATTTCAGAGGTTAGGATAATGGTGTGCTTATTTCTTAAATATTAACTGTTAGAAATATAAAAAAATACATGATAGCTGTTGACATTATACTTTTCTTACCTTGTATGTGATGTCCACACGTAGTATACACTTACAACTTTGCCAAGAAGAATTGTACTCAAAAACTTTAAAATATATCCATTAACTTCCACAGGAGAAACATAAAACTCTCACCAGCAACAAAAAATGGCTTCCTTGAAATTCAACTGGAGATATGAAGATGAAAGGTGCTGCACTCTACCTGGCTTTTTTAACAAGTTTTTTTGCTGTGTCCATGGAGGGGACTTAAAAGTTATGGACCAAGTTTCATCTATGATTAAAACTTGTAAAATATAATTCAATCTTTAAAAATTCTAAAAACCAAAATTAAATTAGTTAATACATTAGTGAATGAAAATAAAACTGTCAAAATAAGAATAGAAGATTATGAAATATTCGTTGTATTTCCTTCCAGTTCAATGCAAGGGACGTCCACGGAGGGGACTAAAGCTAAGAATTAATGACAAAATAATGTATCCTTAGTGACCAAATCAAGCCTAACTCATTGTGAATATTTTGAACCTAAATGATGTATATGTTAAACTTATTTTCCTGTAGATTTATTCCCGTTTTATGATATTTTATCAACAGTGACCTAAAAAACCCCCTTTTCGTGAGAATGACCCATAATTGTTTACATTTGAACTGCCAGTTATGAAATGGAATAAATTATAAAAAAACATCTGTGTGGTTGTTGAAATAGTCGCCAATACAGAATGATACTATTGCCAGTTCTAGGTTTAACATAGCCTTTTATTAAAATTTTTAATAACATCCTCCTCTAGGTCGAAACAATTAAATTCTGTATTAGAAAATGAAGGCAAACGTTTTCAAACTATACTAAATTTCAACTTTTTTATCTGAGCTAATTCATAAAAAATTAACCTTATTCAAAACATTTTATAAATTCTGTATTTATAGATAATACTAAAACATATATATTAACAAAAACGACAAATTAAACACACATTACTTCCCACAAATCTATAAATACAACGCTGTATTAACAAGTATTCTGAAATTAAAAAGTACAAACAAACTCTAGTCAAGGTAAATATTATTGTCATATAATGTGGTGCTTGGTTTATGTTTTTTTACTTTGAAACTCAACTCACGTAAATTTATAGCCGAACTTTGATGTCTTGTTAACAACTTTTTGCCTTCCCCTCCGCCCTTTCCTCCCTTTGTTTGTCGGAGTTTCACTTCTTGAAGATGTGTTGTCGGTAGTCCCACTTCCCACACTTGAAGTTTCATCCTATTAGCAAAACAATCAACATTAGAATTGTATCATTCTACAATCTTAATTTAAATGAGAAAATATAGTTTTAAAATTATTAATTATGTACTGTAATTTCCTTTAACAATTTCAGTGACACTTAAAGGGTTAAATGAATTATTTTAACACTATCTTCTGAATAACCATTCAGTGTAATTCATCATGCTGAATATCTTAGAAACAAGTTCTTCAATCACTGTTCGTAACGATGGAAGTGACATCAGAAAAATGAAAAATAGTTTTGATAAAACTGTGGATAGAATGTACAAGTATATAAAAAAAAATACAAATGTGTCCAAATATTGTTGGAACTGGTTGTATAAAGGGGTCTAGGGGATGGGCTGATGTTACGAGAGGGTACCCTAAAGAAACCAGAGTAATTTTTTTAAAGCTGTATATTTTGAATTATTTACAAAAAAAAAACCTTATCCTATTAAAACCACTCTCCAATACAACTAATACATTTGTTCCACCAGTGTTTCCACTGTTCGAAACATTTTTTGTACTCCTCTTTAGAAATGGTTGACAGCTCCTCCCTCACTTTTTTCGACATCTGGTTTCACAGAGGCTCTCTAATCAATTCTAATGAGGAGATGAAACTTGTTGGATCGTACCTTTTGTCTGCTTGCTAGATAATAGCAATAACCTTTTTTCATTTGCAAACCTATTTTTGTTGTTGATTTTCTCCACAAACAATTAATGCAAGGTATTAGATACTTTTGTATTATCCACAGGCCACTATTTTTGGAAGAATTTTTCTTACCAGAGACCTACAAAATCTACAATAGACAGGATAGATTTTAATTGACTCACTGTGAAAATTACACGTCATTATGATGATTGGATCATGTTTTGTCTCTCAAACAGAAGCGATGATGATAAGGAGGCCACTCTGTCTCTATTTACTATTTGTTATAAGCTATATAAGTAGGTAACTACATATGTACGTATTATAAAAATAAAAAGTAAACAAACGCTCACGTGATCCGAGTTTGAATTTAGGTACTATCATGAGGAATTTTTTTTCTTTTTTTTATCAGAAATGCGAGGTGGCAACAAAGACATTACCAAACCCACATTGACTACCTACCAGGGGCATTTCCGATTGGTACTTTCCAGACCTTAGATCATGTGATAGATCATCCAATTTTTTTGATATCTGATAACGTTGGACAATAAGGCACATGATCTGAGCTCAAAAAACTACAGATTGGAAATGCCCCTGGCCATCGTTGGCACCTTCCACACTTCTGACAAAAAAGGAACGCATCACTCAAGATATACCAAATTCAAGCTCAGATCACATGAGTGCTTGTAAAGGTTATCTTTAACTTTGGTACAACTATAACATATTTATAATAACCTAATCTAAACCTACTTATATCATGTAGTAACAAGAAGTAGATAGGGACAGAGTGACCTACTTCTTGCCGACATTGCTTTCTTTTGGAAGGCAGAGAACACAGAACCAATTCCAATAATTTTTTCCTTTTCTTCCTTATAATGTAGTTTGTTCAAGTCTCCGGTAAAAAAAGTCTTCTAGAAATAGTAGCTTCTGCATAATACTAGAGTACCCAATATTATTATATATATATATATAGTATTTAATGCCAAAAAATAATTGTTCTGAAGGAAAAGTTTGATTGCATGATGGGAATCACTGGAACATCCACTTCACATATTTTTGGACCCCTCCCTCAGAAAAGCGTTTGGAGACCAGTGTTTCGAAGACAACGATTTAATGGAGGCATTTGTGCTCCATTGGCTATGAGAACAACCAATGAGATTAAACGATGATGAAATAAAAGCCCCCAATCCGATGATTAAATTTATTTTAAGGATGAGAGAATAAGTAAAAAAAAATAACAGCCTATACATTGATAACTTTAGTCAAATTATGTTCTAATTTTTAAAAATCATTTCTGATTAAATATGTAATCAATCCACCTTTGTACACTTGCCTATCATGAATTCCTACATTAAGTCCTGATGTTGCTAATGGGTCCAATGGAACTATAGTAACTATCGTGTTTAGGGACACCATAATCAAAACGATCTAAATTCATCTTTAAAATGTTCTTGACTAGACCTATGTAAAACTTTCATTACTAACTCAAATTTTAATAAGAAATGTTACCAGGTACTAGATTACAAAACCCAATTTTAGGATTTTATTTATATTTAATTGAAAGTGTTTAAAGAGTGACTATTATAGCTATATTAACTATATATATATGAGAACAGGCCTAAAAACTAAATAAAAAGTACGGTGGTTGGCCCATGAAAATGCTTAAACGTGACTACGATAGCAGTATTAATTACATAAAAGAGAGGAAAGGCCCAAAACACTGGAAAATATATTCCCCCCTAAAAGAAAGAAATATTTCATTGGGTAGGTAAGAGTCAGGTAATCTGGTTAGGTTAGCTTTATGAACAAAGTAACATTTTTTTTTGTTATTCCCTTCCATAAGAAATTCTGGTAAATCTTAAGCTCAGCGACTACCGCTCCAATCGCCGTGATTTTTTGCATACTAACACAGGTTAACGTAATTTCACCGAAAAAAATAATCCTGATTATCGCCGTAGCCGTTTACTCCCCCCCCCCCAAAAAAATGTCGGAAAAAATAAAATTAAAAAAAACCTGACTGACATCGCATTTATTCGTTTTTTTGGTATTATTAGTTCATAGGGCAGTAGTCCAGGTACTACTTCTAGTATAAACTCGTCTTATCTTATCAGTGATAAACGCGCGCCGGTTACCTTTTGCTTGTTATGAAACCTGCGTTAAGTTAGTTCTGTCTGAGTTTTGTGTATGTAAGCAGTCATGGCGTGATCTGGGCTTGGACTTAATTTTTTTTAATTTTTTAATTTTTTTTGTTAATTTATTTTCTAAAAGAGAAGCATCGCATGATCTGAGTTTTGAATACGCAAGCTAGGGTCTTTTTAGCGTGTAACAAGAACCATCGCACGCCATGTCAATAACTTTACTAATTATTCCTTGTCCATGTGGGTTTGTTTGTTTACGTCTGGCGGTCAATCGAAGCCGTCCTATAGGTCACGTGACCCGCCCGGCCAATCGGAAACTTTCCTGTTTGTCACGTGACTACTGTAAACTCATCAAAACGACCATGGTCGGCCATTGTTTTTAGTTTGATAGTCGAAAATCTCGTTATTTATGTGTTTTGTATTGCCAACATTTTACTGCCGAAAAACTGGTTTTTATATGTTAGCGATAATCGGGACTATTGTTTTCGGTGAAATTACGTTAACCTGTGTTAGTATGCAAAAAATTACGGCGATTGGAGCGGTAGTCGCTGAGCTTAAGATTTACCGACATTTTTTCAATAATTTTTTTTAAGTATCTCTAAGTTTGGAAGATTAATTAATATTGTTTGCTAATTTCAATATACAAAAACCAGGTCTGCTTATAGTAGGCCTACACTACCCCAGCCCAGCACTTTATATATATGATGGGTTATGCATATGATAAGGATTAAGGAATTGGGTTCCTAATGTGCAAATGTTTTTTACTCGATCTTTCCTCACTTTTTCTTGAATATTGTTATCTTTAACACTTGTAAGTACTTTCCATTTAAAAAATGAACAACTCAGACAAAATAGAACTTGTAACAGTTTACCAAGGAGAGAAAATCGGGTTCAGTTTTGGGATCAAAATGGTATAAGGGTATCTGAACAATCCAAGTCAACCATCCTATCTCAGAATATTGTTAGAAGTAGGCTAAACTGATGAAAACTCACTAAACTACCTAACATAACTTTCCTGTTTCCTAACATTAAATTTTCATTTTCTAAATTAGTCCACACCAAATGTATTTTGGAGCTTTATATCATTTATAGTATAAAAAACTTGAGTCTAGTGTAGACTATTTTGAAGTCACGATCTAACCTACATTGGTTACATTTTTTTTAAACATTAATTCTTCAAGTTCCTATTTTCTTTGTTTCAATGAACTAGGGTAATTTAATTTGTATAGACTATTTACTAGGCTAAAAAACAACCTATAAAGATAACCTCAATTATGGTAAACTAACCACATCGTCTCCTGAATCTTCCGTATTTGTTGAGACTTCAGAATTAGTTTGGTTGGGTTTCATTGTCAATTTACCAATTGAGATCAAATTAACAACTTCATATCAAATGAAATCACAAAACATTTTAAACTAGTTTAGAAACAGGCACAAATTAATACTTTGTTTGTTAGTATCTATGTAACCGTAAAACCATTCCCAATGTTCATTGATAAAATGCCGGCAGACAAAATTTTCTAGTTGCTCTGAGTCACTAACTCATGCTTTTGTTACCTGAAAAGTCGCGGGAAATCAAAGAAAAGAAGTTAAACAATATCATATGTCTGCCGAACTATTTTTTTTTTTTACTCCCTTGATACTACCAAAAACATATAATTTGATTATAAACAATTGATAAAAATGTTTAGTCTTATGTTCCTTTTTATATTTTCTTCATTATTTATACAAGTAATAATGAAAAGTAAATTTAAGAAAGAAAACAATAATTGTCCCAATTTATTGAACCGCTTGGAGTAGAAAATACATTAAATTTTAAGATATTATGTCGATAATATTTTCTTACAATTTGTGTTCTTATTTGACTCATTATTCAGCGTTTTAGCTATGGCTGCTTCGAAGTACACTGCATTCAGCAAGTCATGAAATGATATGTCCATCTCATATACAACAAATACCAGTTGTTGAGTTGTTACTTTGTTGAATCTTTACTATTTAAGATAGCGTAACCTGGCGCAAAAGGCACGACAGTTGCATAGCTTTCAGATTGAAAATTACTCAAAACTTAAGACTTCCTTTAATCATTCAGCCCATTATATCAGGAGGTAAAACAACTTGTAGTGCCCTATCAGGGATTGGGAGCAACAAACTTACTCCCCTAGATCCCCCTTACTTGACTTCCTTCATTTTTCTGTAGTATCTAAACAATCTGTACTGGTAAGGATCTGCCAAGCACTGACCATAGGAATCGTATTAGTTGTAATAGAAATCAACAACAGGTAGCTTTTAGTCTTTCTCCTTTACCTTACCTCATAAACCGAAATCATAACCAAGACGAAAAAGATACACAACTCGACTTAGTTTGATACACAAAAAATCTATGTGGGAGTCCCGCAGCAAAGTTTTGTCAAAACAGGGTCGCTTCTAAGAGGATCATCACATAGACTGAAGGTAATATGTTGCGTCTTAGCTTCACAACAGCGTTGCGTGTTGCGTTGTAGGGACAGCTTGTTCTCAATGAACCAGTGAAAGGCAACAGAAAAGAGTAGATCTGCTGCTGTGCTTGCAAGCTTAGCACTGTTATTTCGAGAAAACAGGGTAATGTCATCTAGAAACATTGAAACACTACCCTCTAACCTAAAGTAGGCTACAGTGAAGGAAACAGGATTTTTCTGGACATTTGCCATCGTTCAGTGAAACAAAAAATTAGTAACACTACGTTTAGAGATCTGCAATCTGATCTCTTCTTCATTTAAATAACTAACTTAATACACAATTATTAGAAACTAGGTTAAAATAAACACATCATAATAAAGCGTTGCGGTACCCCTAAGTCAGGAATCAAAATCACCATATTGTGTGTCAACTTCACTAACTCTCAAAAATGCACTTAATAAAAAACTATACACAACACTAATCATTAAAACTGAACTACAGAATACAGGTCACAATACGTCTGAATTCGTCTACCGACCACCTACGACTGACCAGAGGCTAATAGCAAATGACAATCGTCACGGCAGAAAGAAACAAGATGGCGAAAATAAAAAGGTAGGGGAACAGGAGTGGGCCTTTTTTCTAAAGTACAGATCATTAAGCAGAATTAAAAAATAAAAGGGGTTTACACAGAGCCCTGAGGAACTGCGTGTTCATCTGGCGTTGGACTGGATGTGGAGCCATTCCAGTTCATCACTTTGTGTTTACCTGTAGGGATAAGATTCAACCACCTTAATCGCACTAGCCTCTAAACGATACACTTTAAGGCTCTCAATGAGAGTTTTGTGCTGAACACAATTAAAAGCATGTGAAAGATCACAAAGTAGAACCGAAGTGGCTTGCTAGGCTTCAAAGGAGTTAAGAATATTGAACAAGCGATTCAACTTTCAAAACCACTGGTATACACTTACGAAAACCGAACTGCCCAGGACCAGGAGATGGTACAACTCAAAGTAGTCGTACAGATGGATGAACATATAAGCTTCAAACATCTTAGCCAGTACAGGAATTATAGATATAGGCCTATAACATGAGACATCACTTCGATATCCCTTTTTCTACACTGAAACTGACAAATCAAATCAAAACATCCTTTATTCCATATAACATATTACAATGCATTGGTTTGCGTCAACTTAGTACAATCATGTGTAGAGAACAATCTACATAGGAACAAAATACATATGAAGGACTAAATAAATTACGTATTGCTATTAATGTAGTCATCTACAGAATAGAAACAGTGTTCAATAAGATAAGCTTTAAGCATTCTTTTAAAACAAAATAAATCCTTTTCAGCTCTAAGAGCATCAGGAAGAGCGTTAAAAAGAGACGTGGCATTGTAAAAGGTGTGATGTTTAAAAAAAGTAATGGAATGGTAAGGAATATTCAGTTTATGTTTTTGTCGAAGACTGTATCCCGACTGAGGAACAAGGGACCGGAAAACACCATGGTTCTGCTGTAAGAAAGTCAAGGTCTGAAAAACATAAATGCTTGGGAAGGTAAGCAATTTAAGTTCTTTAAAAACATGCTTGCAAGTCTCCATTCGACGGATGCCATCTACTATTCTCACTGCCTTCTTCTGCAAGACAAAAAGCCGTTTTGTGTGACAACTTTCCGATCCCCAGATTGTCACCGCATAGGAAAGATAAGGGAAAATTAGAGCGTAGTAGGTTGTTAAGAGGATCGCAGCGTTTGTAAAAGGTGCCAGTCTACGAAGCACAAAGATTCCAGAACAAAGCTTGCGTGCTACATAATTGATGTGGGATGAAAAATTCAGGTTTCTGTCTATAGACAATCCCAAAAACCTCACATGCTGTTCAGAAAGGATTTCCATATCATCGACCCAAACGCTGAGATTATTAATGCTATTAGATGAGATTGCGAATTCAACAATTGCGGTTTTAGCAGCATTTACCACTAGACCATTTTCCCTAAACCATTGAACAATCTTATTAGACTCCACAAAAGTGCTAACCTCCATAGCCTCACGACATTGGTTTTCCATTACGATGGACGTGTCGTCTGCAAACAAACACAACTGGGCCTCCGCAATACAACTCCTGAGGTCGTTTACATATATAATAAACAGAAGAGGGCCGAGTATGGAGCCCTGTGGCACCCCCGCCTTAACGCTCAGCACATCCGAGTAGCATCGTCTCACAGTGCCTGCAGCATCGATGAAGGACACTTCTACGGCCTGTCGACGATCCCTCAAATAAGATGAAAGCCATTGGTTCGCCACTCCTCGAACTCCAATGCCTTCGAGCCTGGAGTTGTGCTTTCCAACATTATGTCATGGGAAACCACATCGAAAGCCTTCCGAAGATCGAAAAAGACACCGGAAGCAGACCTACCTCTATCCAAGGCATTTACTATTTTGTTGATGAGCGTAAACATTGCATTGACAGTTGACCGTCCTTTAACAAACCCAAACTGATTCTCAAACAAAATACTGTTGTGATTAATAAAATACCATAATCTATTTAAGACTACCCTTTCAAATATCTTTGAAAACGTTGATGTGATAGATATTGGTCTAAAATTATCGAGTTCATCCACTCTTCCTTTTTTAAGCAAGGGCTTCACAACAGAAAGCTTCCACAAATCTGGGAAAACTCCACCTTCGAATGAACAGTTAATAAGGTGAACGAGTGGGTCAACAAAACATTCACTATATGACATAAGCAATTTAGATGATATCCTGTCGCAGCCAGAAGACGTCTTTGGCTTCAAAGACCTGATGATATCTGTTATCTCTCTCCTAGTAACTAGTGATAAGAAAAATTAAGATGTACACAATCCAGGCTGCACATAAGAATGAGGAATACTGGATGAGGTTGAGGCACTATTAGAAACATCAATAAAGAATCTGTTAAACATGTTTGAGACCAGTTTTGGATCACTGATATCAACTCCCTTGTCATCTTTGACGGTGCGGGGGACATTACATGGAGACTGATTCTTCCCTCTACTTTCATTAACGATCTCCCACATAGTTTTGACTTTATTAGAAGATTTTTGTATAACATCAAGCACCTTAGATGACTTAGCAAGCCTAACACAAGACTTGTATTCTCTCTTCAATGATAGGTAATGCTCAGGTCAGAAGAATCCAAATCTTTAGTGAAGCAATACCACTGGAGAACCATATCTCTAAGTTTCAATTGGTCATCACTCAAGGACACTTTTCTGCGTGAGGCACCTTTGCGAACTCTTCTTTTCTTTTCAGGAAAAGCCTGTTCAAAATAAAAGGAGATTGGAGATTGGAATAGACGCATTTTATCATTTATAGTCCCAGCCTCGTAAACATTAGACCACGTTTCTTTGTCAATTAGATATTTGAAAAATACAGATATTATCATCAGAAAACGATCGCTTGAGATAATACTTAGGATGACTTGAGTCACTTGAAGTGGGTAGTTTGACACTGATCACCAGTGCATGGTGATCGGACAATGCAGTAATTAAAACGGAACAACTACAAACGTCATCAGGGAGATCGGTGTAAACATGGTCAATCAGGCACTTGGAGTTTTTAAATTCCCTGGTATAAGATTTTACCTTATTTTCAAGGTCATGAGAAGCCATGGTGTAAATCAAGTCGTCAACTTTACCATCAGACACAGACAAGTCGACATTGAAGTCGCCCACAACAATGGTTCTGATATCTGGACTTATATTTTTTCCAAACATTCTGATAAACACCTGTAAAATGTCTCATGTTCCTGTATTGAGGACGAAAAAGGTTGTGCCTTATAAGCAGTGATTATCAAAAATGAGGTGTTACTAAGGTGAAACCTGGCAGCAGCAAGCTCGCACCTGCCCTCCAGACAAAAACGTGAGACATCTATTACCTCAGATTTGATTGAAGACTTATTATAAATACATACACCTCCCTTATGAAGAGTTTTTCGACAGTAGGCTGTGATGCTATTATATCCGTAGAAAGATGCGACTTCAAATTCAAAGTCTCTTAAATGGTGTTCCGAAAGGCAAATTGTGTCTGGATCTTCAGAGTCAATGAACATTTGAAAATGGTCAAACTTACTTGAAAGACCCTGAACATTATGGTGAACTATCTTTAGTTTGCAAGGTGAACTGTGCTCAGCTACAGTGGTAGGGTCATTTGAGACAATTCCTATAAAAAAATGTTCTCCTTGGGTGATATCAGATGGACTGCAAGGAACCTCCTCGGGCAGAATTGGCTCTTTTGAAGCATTTTCCTCCAAGCCAGGAATTACACCAACAGTGTCATATCCCTTTTTAAGACCAAAGGCAACACAAAACACTTTTGAAAACAGAGTTCCTAGTTGATGGCTACCTCTTCTATACAGAGGCACTTTGAGATCCTCATATAAAAACACCTTCAGTAACACATAAATTAATAAGATATCTCAAGATAGGTGTTCGAACTCAGATCAGTTTTTAACAGGTTTGCTGTCATGCAACTCAGAGGCTTTAAAATCATTAACTACTCTGTTCACATCAAAAACACTTACATGCTACCATTTAAACTTAGCTAGTACCTGAGATATGCTTCCCAATTTACTAACTCTATCAGGCTCACTATTAAGGATATTATCTAACATTTTTTCCTACCGAACCAATACAAAATTATTAAATTAAAGGAAAACGATTGGACTTATTTTAAATAAATTTCAATGCTGCTTTGCAATGATTCGGAACCTCAGAAATGTACAAGGCATTATCATTTGTCTTTTAAATATACATACACACACACACACACACACACACACACACACACACACACATATATATATATATATATATATATATATATATATATATATATATATATATATATATATAAGTAGATAGTAATATGGGGTTCCTGGCGCACTTTCGGAGCCGACCGAAAAGCAATGTAAAATACTGTTCAATGTACCATAAAGGAAGCTGAGAAATAACACAGCAAATCTCAATGAAAAATTAACCGAATCTACAGTCGTTCGTCTCCAAAAGCGATCGGTACATTACTATCTACTCTGTGGAATGAAAAATTAACCAAATCTGAGCTTCTACTTTCTTAAGCTGTGCTTTGTAAAATGTTGTCAAATCTGCTACGAATAAAGGAAAAATCTTCGAAATCTTAATAAAATTTAATCAATTTAAAACATTTTTACTAAAAACATACTTTAATAAAAAAACTTTTCTACTAAATAGTCACCAAACAACATGAACTCACCAAGCTCTCTACAATTTCTAGCATTAAAACAGTGCAACAAAGATGAATTCAGTGAATTGCCGGTTTATTCTCAACAACAGTTGATACCGTCTTTAAATGAAACAGAATTAAAAGAACTTGTAGAGTCTTTTGCAGAAAGAACGTCTAATGGAGTGTTTTACTATCGGCAAAAAACGAAAAAAATAAGGGATTATATATTTAATATAATTACGAAAGATATTGAAAAGGAAGTAAAAAATAAACAAACAGAGAGTTTTCATCGTTTTTTTATGACATTTTCCCCATATTATACGTCCTTTCAAGATAATCAAGACTTAATTGATGAATTTCTTAGGAATTTTTGTGAGTATCAAGATTTATCAACACAATTCATTAAAGAGCATTATAGAATTTTTCTTATAGAATATAGCCACATTTTGTGTGAAACAAAAGGTATTACTGTAGATAATATTCCATGTGATTCCTATGAAGAAAGACACCAACTATGGTTATCAAAACAGTACTATGACGTGGGGAGGGACTGCAAGTTTTAGAGTTAAGACTTTATTCTACAAAGTTAATTGTTATAATTTCTTTATCTTTTATAGTCTTCTTTCCAGTAACAATCAAGTGTAATTTTTCATTTTTGTTTAATTCTTTAATCTTTTTCTCATCCAAAACAGTCAAAAATCTGTTCGGCAAGTGTACTTTACAATCTTCCAACTCGGCAATTATTGTAAACCCGAATTTATCTTTCATTTTCTCCAAATTCAAGATTCTATGTTTCTTCCTTTCTTCCAATTCATTTAACTTCTTATACTCTTTAAACTTACATTCTCCAATATCATTTAAACTCTTTCAAGAACTCCATTTAAATAGAAAAAATTTAAAGACGGAAAAAAATGAAATTCGCTAACCTTCACTCGAGAAGTCGGGGAGAATGTGAGTAAAACCGCATTCTTTTCAAGAGGTTCTTCGTTTAATTTCTCCAAATGTACTATAAAATCATCGAGGATTTCTGGTTCAAAATCATAAACAAATTCAACATCCAGATAATGAAAAAATACAGGTAATATCTTTTCATAATAAACGTGTGTATCGATACCTACAAACCTAATGTATTCTTTGAAAAGGAAAATAATTTTGTCAATGGTTCCAAGAGATAAGTAAAAATTTTTATTCTGTTTTCTAAATTCTGTAACAAATTTTGTTTGCTTCTTGTCTCCATATTGCAATTTTGTAAGCAGGTTATTCAAATGTGTTAATTTATTTCGAAATTTCTTAGGTTTAGGTCTTTCTAACAAAATTAAATTACAACCTCTACAAACTAAATATCTTTTATCGATAATTTCTCCTCTATTAGAACACTTGTAACAGTTGGCATTATACTCTTCCATTTAAACAAAAAGATTTTTTTATAAATGGAGATTATGGAACTAACTCTGCCGAGATATAAATTTTTCAACGCAAATGTTTATGTTTATATTTCAACTACCGAGATAAAAAGAAATGATTTTATTTTATTATTCAACTATTTAGGATATTTTGTCTATGACTACAAAGATTATTCCGGAAGAAATCGAGATTTTTCAGTGGCGAAAGAGTATATTTTTGAAGTATTAGAAGGAATGAAAGAGAATAATATGAACATCATGAATTTTTGTAAAAGACAAAATGAATGATTGTGTCTTTGGTGTAGTGTTGTTAGTGTGCGTGTTTGCGCTATGGGGAATCACATCACATTCAACTTCTACGGTGTCTATTGTTTAGAGACTTGGCCCTGCACTGCTACTGTCCAACCAAGTTAATGGCTAGGAGCTGTAATTCGGGTCTTAGACTCTGGAATTTTTTTGTTCCCAAGTCTCATTTTTCTTTGGTAACTACTGTGTAGAAGTTGATGGAGAGATACAATTAGGGAATTTGTGTCGGGTGTTTTGTAAGTGTAATGTTGTATTAATGAATGATGTGAATGATGAATGTAATGAACGAATTAAGGAAGAGAAGGAATGTACGAATTAAGGAAGAGAAGGAATTAAGGAATGAAGTGGAAAGGTGAGGAAGCAAATGGCGCGCCAACCACAGTTGTCATTACTCGGCTTGTTCTATAGTCATTACACTATGGCCACTCGTGTAAAGACTTGTCCCCAACCACTGAACGACAACCATGTCTTCCTCAATAAAAAGCGCGCCTGAAGCTCTGGGATTTGAACCCAGAACCTCAGGCTTTGAAGGCAAGCGTCTTACCAACTGAGCTACGGAGAGTCTCGAAAGATATAAGCTATATCTCTGCTATATAAGTTGTTCTCACTTGTACAATTAGGATTGCTAGTTTACAAATTTATTAATAATTTTATATTTCAAAAACCACTCAACCGATTTTAATGAAATTTGGTTACACATATAGTAAATACTTAACTCTTTCGACTTAACTTATCCATAAGGGTGAAATCATCCCCTATTTCTTAATATTCATAAAAAAATAAAAAAAATTATCAGAAAAATCTGAAACTTCAAAAACAAGCGAGTTCAACTTAAAATTTCATGAAAATAACAAAATTTTCAAAAACTACCCCAATCATCCCTTATCTTAAAACTCTTATATCTCGAGAACTATTGGAGCTTTTTTGCTGAAATTTGGTATATAGGATCAGTAAATATTAAAGTATTTTTTAAAATCATAACTTCCGGTCCAACCCTTAAGATGACCTTGGAATAGTTTTTTGTTAATATCATCCCCATTTTTTAAGATATTCTTTTGAAATTAAAAATGAATACTTATATCAATGTCTTTAACAATTCTGTAAAGTTTTAAAATTATCCGATGAATAATAGTGAAAATAACGTGATTTTTACTGAATTTCTCTAATATCGTTTCTTAATCACATCATAGGCTAAAAATTTCTCAGAGACAACAACAACATAACAAATCGCGTTTGTAACAGCTTTTTGAAAATCCATATTGATAATTATATCGTTCTTTGAACCAGAAATATTTGTCAAACTCTTTGTTGTATCAATGACATAAATAGGTCTATTCGCTAAAAATTCTTTAGGATTGTAATACATTTCCTTATTATTACAGTAAACTTTCTTAAAATCTTGATACATCTGATACATGATTCTGAAAAGACCTCCGGAAATGTTTAAATTTTGTAATTCATCTGGATAATAAGAACCGTTCAATTTTACTCTGATATTTTTTACATCCAAACTATCAAACTTTGAAGGATTTTTTTCTTGATTATTCTGTCTACCTGTTTGAAAACCAATGATAACGAACTTGGGATTGAAGATATTTCTATAAATATTTGTAATATCGAACGAATAAGTTGTTCCGGAAATACCTTTTTGTTCAATACATTGCCAATCTAGAAAATTAAACATAATGTTTTGACTTTTTGTAATTTCATCAATCAACCTTATTTTACTCGTGATTTTATAATCAATCATTGGAACTCTAATAAAAAAATCTGTAATTGTTATTTTTCCATCAACAGGCATAACATTTCCAGTTGCAGTCTTCAGAATCGCATCATCGTCTTCTGCTCTTATAAAACTTAGATAAAATCCTCCTTTATAGATCGGAATAGTAACATTTTCAAAAAATCCTAATCCAAAATGAGATAAATTTCCAGCTGCTTCAAAAACACCAAATTTAAAATCTGATTCAAAGCCATTAGAAGTTTGAGAAATAACATCACTTTTTGAATACGAAATAGTTCCTTTAATTGTGCTTAATTGGCCACAGTTTTCGACTTCTTCTATCAATTTATTGTGTTTTCTTACTTCAATCTTAGAAAATAAAAACGGTATAAAATTATCGATTAATCTAACATTATCAGTTCCAAGATATGCTTGACCATCTTGTTTTGTTAAAGTTCCAGAAATATAAAACTGGAAGTTAGACGAGCAAAAGTTATCTCCAAAATCAATATTAAACTCAGTTCTTTTATTCGGTTCATTCAAATGTTGTTTACTAATTGGATAGAAATTTTTAAACTCCGCCCTTTCAATATCACTAGCATATTTTCTGTAGTCCGCCATTTAATAAGAGAAAATTTAGAAATTTTAAACATCGTGTATCATTTTTTCATCGATCTAATGTACGTTTTTATAAGAAAAGATATAAATTTTAGTAAAATAATTAAAAAGATTAGAGTCATTTTTAATGATCTACTTCGTCATATTCAGGATTCTCTTCCTTAAATTTTGCGATCTCGGTCACATATTTCAATAAAATCTGCACAGGATAGTAACCGCTATCTATAATATTGTTCCAATCAACTGTATCTTTATTTTCATCCAAAAACTTTATACTCAAGTGTTGATAGAGACAAAGAACAGACATATGATCTTTTAATTGATAATGTATATTTTCTTGAATGAACTCTGATGATAAAGTTTGATATTTAGCAATGTTATACCAATTCAATTTGTTTTACGTATAATCTCATCATATCTTCGGATAATTCATATTTTTGAGAAATGTCATCCCAATGTTCTTTTTTCAAATCTCTTTCGTGTTGCATGATAAAAAGATCGAAAGCACTGTAATGTCCCGTCATCTCTATTTATTAAGAAAAAATTTCAAAATCAAGTTTTTATAAATTGGCTCTTTTTAGCGTTACATTCAGCACATTTTCCAGATATTCTCTTAACTCCATTGATGTTTGCATAGTATTTTATATCATTTGTTTCAGTTTTTGCCTTACACCTCACACAGTATATGAGCGCCATTTATATAAGGAAAATTAGTCATCATAGCCGCCTACTCCATTAAATCTGTTGTCGGTGTTTTCAAAAGTTTTATCGACATATTCTTTAAATTTATTAAAGTTTTCTTCTAGTTTATTTACTTTATCGAGATATAAAGAGTATCGATCATCTATACTTTTAAGTAATTCATTATTATGTGTTATTTGCTCATTTAAACGTGTACCAAAATCTTCAAAAAAGTTTATTTTCTCATTAAAACTTGTATCAAAATTTTTCAGAATTTTGTTAATTACTTCACCAACTAATACATTAACACTATTTTTATATGTATTAAAGTTTTCTTCTAGTTTATTTACTTTATCAAGTAATTCACCAACATCGTCTACTGATCTTCTATTTCTGGCTTCTAACTTGTCATAGACTTCTGTTGTAAAATCTTTAACATGCTGTTTATGATTCTCGTAATTTTTGTTTAGTTCATTAAACATTTTAATATGATCTTCTAATTGAATCATTACAACAACATCAAATGGATTAATTCCTTTACTAACACTGCTAATTCTTTTTCCTTTAAAATCTAAGGCATTTTTAACATTCGGATCATGTAAATCAACAATATCGATGTTTTCTGATAATTTTAGAGGTTTTAAAATTTGTTCTTTAACAACAACATCATGTTTGTCAATACCAGGTCGAACACCGACAATTCTTTTCTTATTAGCCAAACTAACATAATTCTTTTCAACTTTGATCGCTTCAGTAATTTCATCAGCTTTTTCGATATGAGACATTAAATTGGTAAATAATTTTTTTACACCATCATCAACTTCTTTTTCCAATGTTTTTATTTTATCAGCAACTTCATTTGAACTCATGAAATTTGCAAGTTTGTTATCATATTCTGCTTTAAAATCTTCAATCTCGACAGCAAACATATCTGAATCTGGAAGGTTTTGTAATAAATTTTCTAACTTGTTATCAAACTCATTTCTCAAACTATCAAAATTCAAACTATTATCTACATTTTGAATAATTTGTGTTCCAAATACGTCAAAAATATTTTGTGAATCCATATTTATTAAGCAATAATTTGTTAACAACTTCTTTAAAATCTTTACCAGTACTCAGTTCATTCAAAAACAAAAACACATAAATGACCACAAATTGGGGGATCTTTATAGTCTTGAATCTGAGAATCATTGTAGTAGACGCTTGATTTTTTCAAATATTTAATCAATTCTATAGGTGGTTTGTCCTCAATTCTTCCATACGAATCAAAATAACATGCATTCTTATCATTTTTATAATAACAAATCCAATGCGTTCCACTTCCCATAATCGAGTCTAAATTCACAATTCCACATTCAAATTTCTTAACTTTTTCAGGTAATGTATCTCTCATGAAGATTCCTCTAAAATGTTTAATATTTTTGCAGATTTCTTCCAATTCCCCGAATGTTAAAGGTTTAAATTTTTTTTTTTAATGTTTGATTTCACGTAATTCAAAGTTTTCTCATCTAATCCAGATCCTGTAACATCTTCCAACTCTTTATCTAACCAATTTAAAATGTTTCGAACAATAGGAATCACATCCTTTTTAACGATTGGAGCAGCTTTACGAACATAAGGAACAACATTTTTAACAACTGGAATATTTTCTCCAAAATCTAATAAATCTTTCAAAAGTCCACCATTTTTAAGTTCTTTCAACTGATTATAAGAAAATTCTATTCTGGTTCCTTTATTGTTTTTCTTATGTTTTTCGAGTTTATTGTATTGTCTATTTGTTAAAAATATCTTATCTTCGCCATTTTTTAGTTGATCTATTTTAAATTGAATACTAACGGGTATTTTCTTCTTAAAAGCGGATTTTATTTTTTCTTTCTGATTTTTGCTGAAGTTTACGTTCACCTCCATTTATATAGTTAAAATTTCAAGTTCTCTTCGATTCCCATTCCTAGTTTTCTCTTCAAAAACATTGCTCCAGCTGTTGGAAGCGCAACAAATCTTTCACCTAAACTAGCATCTTTTGATAAAAATCTATCCATTGCCTTATCTTGCAAAACTTTATCTGCTATATGTCTGGAATTTGTGTCTCTATGTTTTGCATAAAAAATATCGTGTTCCATAGCAGCTTGATCTAATTTATTTATACCAGGATCTCCTCTTTTTAGTCTTTTTTCGAGTTTTGTGCCAGGCCCCAGATACTGATAAGTTGGTACGTGTAATTCAAAAGGTAAATTGTTGATAAAATCATTCAAAAGTCCACTACCCTCAATCATAGATGAACTTATTGCCGGCAAAACTCGTTTTAAATATTTAATTCCATCAGGTTTTTCAATCATTTCGTCAAGTTTGTTCGAAATAAAATCTTTAATCGCTTTCTTTTCGTTCAAAAAATTGTTGTTTCCAGCCTTTTCTTGAGCATAAATATAATTAATAATTCCATCGAGTTTTGTCAAATC
This sequence comes from Homalodisca vitripennis, assembly GCF_021130785.1. Taxonomy (NCBI): domain Eukaryota; kingdom Metazoa; phylum Arthropoda; class Insecta; order Hemiptera; family Cicadellidae; genus Homalodisca; species Homalodisca vitripennis. Next base: position 54,441 of record NW_025778305.1, read on the forward strand.
GTCGATATATCTGTATTCAATCTTATTATCACTGTATTTTCTCACACCTGATCCTTCGATTCTTTTTTCCCAAATTGGTTTAATCAAATTGAGATATTTTTTACCTTTACTTGACTTTGGTTTCTTAGTTGATGGATCATTATTTTTGTAAATTGAATCAGATTTCCATAAAATTTCAGTATACTTTTTCAAGTCTTCTTCAGAATATAAACCGTCTTTTGGAACATCAGTGCCTGTTAATAATCTCCATAAACCTTGAGTTCCTTCATATGTTTTTTCATTAATAATGATATCATTATGCTCAAAATTCACGGGCAAATTTCCAATCATAAAACTTTTCTTTTTTCTGTCCCAATACAAACCAAATTTATCATCCTTTGCTCTAGGAAGAAATTTTTTACCAATTTCACCAATTATTATATCCGTTGTTCCAGGACTTATTGGTTCAACTATGGTAGAGTCTTCAATGATTCGAGGTCTAAATGGTGTTGAAGATGGTAATTTTGGCAATTCAAACTCAGATTCTGGTATCGAAATATCAGCAAATTGTCGTACAACTGGAACCAAATTCATTAAATTTTGATTATCGCTTAAAACATTTTCAATTTTGCCCTCAACATTTTTTATTGCAGATGTTACAGGTTGATTAATTTTTTGAATAAATTCTTGTTCTTTTTCATCAATTCGAATCTGTTCTTTAAATTCTTTGATTAATTTCTTTTCTATTTGATCAAGTTTTTTCGCTTCTTCAGAAGTTACGTTCGCCATTTATTTAGGAAAATTTTGAAACGTAAACGTGGAACGTGGAAACGTGAACACGAAACGAGAACACGAAACGTGGAACGTAAAACGTGAACACGGAACGTAAAACGTGAACGTGGAACGTGGGAAACGTGAACACGAAACGAGAACACGAAACGTGGAACGTAAAACGTGAACGTGAAACATGAACGTGAAACATGAACGTGAACGTGGAACGTGAACGTAAAAACATGAAAACAACTAGATTATCACACGTTTATATTGGAAAATTTATTCAAATATTTGCCATTTTTAGGCTTCAAAGTTAGATTAATAGTTAAAAATCCGTAGTCTTCCTTCCAAATTTTATCACATAACTCAATAAAGTGGTTAAAACTCATATCAGATCCCACATAATTGTTATAAATCTTTCTCGAATAGTGATCATCTTGCTTAAAAATACACAACATATTCAGGTTATTTCTTATAACTTGTTTATCAACCTTTGAAAAGCATTGGGAAAGATAGATACAAGATATGTTTTTGTGACGAGACATTACGAAATATTCCTTAATAACGTCCTGATTTTCCAAAATACAATCATCAAAAACGATTAACGAATTGGGTTTACATTCGCTTAACGGAACTATGTCCTCAGAAGCATTATAAAAATGTGATATTTTTTTGTTTAAGTTTTTCTCAATATTTTCAAATCTTTCTTGTAATTTTTTATAGGCGTCTTGTTCTAAAGATTTACTAAAGACGTACAAATTGGAATAAGGAATCAACCTATTGTAGATGAAATTCAATAATAAAGTTGTTTTTCCACATCCACTTGAACCAACAATTAACAATCTGATTGGTTGATCTTTCTTATTTTCTTCAAACGTTTGAAGTTTTATCTGATCTTTTTGCTTTAAAAATTTCTCCATTTAAATAGAAGATTTTCATCTTGAAGCAACGCTTGCGAAAATGAAGCTGTTCAAGTTGACTTCAGAAAGCTCTCAATTATTTTTAAACTTGGAACATCCTATACACTTAGAGGAAGAATCAAATTATTTTATCGGTTTAAGCGGTTTTTATTCTGACAATTTTGTAATAAATATTAGTGAAAGTTCTCCTTATTGTATAGGATTTAGTGAGAAGAACATAACAAAATACTATGGTTTAAACAAAGGATATTATACTTTCGATCAAATAAAAAATTCCCTTAAAAATTATCTGAAAACATTCAAACAATCAGATAAATCTTTAAACTTTGACGAAAACAAGTTTGAAATGCAAAAAAATTATCTCTCTAATAAAATTCAAATAAAATCACCAGTAAGAATAATGTTTTCAGCAATTATAGTAGATTTATTAGGGTTTGTTCAAGAAACTATTGAGCCAAATCAGGTATATTTAGGAAATAAAACGCCAAAATTTAGACCGTTCGATGTAATTGAAGTGCACTGCAATCTCGTTGAACCTAGTTTTGAAAATCATACCGAACATTTACACAAAGAATCTGAAATTTTGTACACTTTTTTCCCAAATGTTGCTTATGGATCAAAAATCAGTGAAAAACCGAATGAAATCGATTATATTCCAATTAGAAAAAATATTAAAAGAATTCAAAAAATCGTCTTAACTGTTCAAGACTCTGAGGGAAATTTATTAAATAATGAGAGTAAAACAACAATATATTTAAGATTGAAAAAGGAATAAAAATGAGTTGATGATGATGACAAAATTCAATATTTTTACTTAAAAAACAAGGGGCTATTCGAATGGCCCCTTAACAATCTTCATCCTGACACTGTTTTTATCAATGAATCTGGCCTTCATTCTCAAAATAAAAATTACTAGTTAAATTTCTTTTCTATCTAAATGGAGTCAGTTGTAGACCTACTCAATAATCAACTTAGATTTAAAAGCAAACATATCTTTACAATTGTTGACGAAAATAATGAATTTTGGTTTAAGGCTAAAGATGTTGCAGAAATATTGGAATTTAAAAATACGAGACAAGCTATCATAGATCATGTTAAAGAAAAATACAAAAAAGCTTTGAAAACATAGATTCTGACAAGGGTATCGAATCGCGACTCTTACAAAAATTACATCCAGACACTATTTTCATCAATGAACCAGGCATATATTCTTTAATACTGAAATCTAAAATGAAAATAGCAGAAATGTTTCAAGATTGGGTTTTAGAAGAAGTTTTACCAAGTATTCGTAAATTTGGTGTGTACAAACTTGAAAACGAAAATAAGCAGTTAAAAGATGAAATAAAACAGTTACAAATTAAAGATGAAATGAAATCCTTGAAAATAGAGAATCAAGAATTGCGAATGGAATTAATGAAGAGAGATATGATATGTAAAAATTTTGATAAGAAAAAGCACCATGTTTTTGTATTAATTAAGAAGAATCACATGTGGGAATGGCCTTATTATGTTATCAGAGCTCAGAAACGAGAAATACCAAACCGATTAAAACATCTAAAAATAAATTATCCTGAATTAGAGATTTTGTTCATTGATGACGAACCAAATTCTATCAATCTGTATAACCAAATGAAAGAATCTTTGAATATTTTATACAACGGAAATCATTTTACTACAAATATGGCAGAATCTCGACTGATTTATAGAATATCTAAATTACACGATGAAAATGTTTCTAAATTTTACTAAAAACTCTCGATTTATTATATTTTGTTTGTAAATGTTTAGCATAACTAGGTAACCATTGTAGAATTCTTTTTTCATATTCACAAGGCATTTCGTTTTTATAACTTTCGCTGAAAATTTTTTTAGCACAATCTTTGCAAAAAGCATCTTTTCTATCTTTACTATACTGCCAGTTATTAAATTCAGAAATATTTTTAATTTCTTTACAAAAGTAACACTTTTTCTCTTCTAAAGTTAATTTGTTCATTTTATCGTATAATTCCTTACAATAACAGTCTTTTCTATTCTCTTCTTGACACTTTGTACATTTCTTTTGAGACTCCATTTATATAGAAAAAATTATTACACGATGAAAATGTTAAACTCTTGAATTATGATATTTTGTTTGTAAATGTTTTTGATAATTATTTAACCATTTTATAGTTCTTCCACATTCACATTGAGTATCTTCATAATATAATCTATGGTGATTCTTCTTTACACAATCTTTACAATATGAGTCTTTCTTATCTCTACTATAGTGATCACTATTAAACTCTGAATTTTTTTTATTTTCTTTACATTTAAGACATTCTTTATCTTCCAAAGTTAATTTTTCTATTTTATCATATAATTCTTTATGATATTCCCTTTCACAATCTTTGCAATTATAATGCATTCCATCTTTCCTATTTTTATCTTTATAAAATTCATTTAAATCTTTAAATTCTTTGCACTTTGTACATTTCTTTTGATGCGCCATTTATATATAGAAAATTTATATTACAGTTTTGACTTCTTCAATTCATATTCATAAAACTTTCCGGTTATTTCTTCATTATTTAAATCTTTTATACTATAAGTTACAGGATCTGTGTTATTAATTTGATAAATCACAAAGATTTCTCTTGACCAATTGTTCTTATATTTGTTCGAAAATGTTTGTTTTTTACTAACAATTCTTACATGATCATTGACTTTAAATTTAGTTTTCGTGTGAATTTCAGGTGGAACATACTTGAAAACGGTCTCTAATAACTCCTTTTCTGCATCCTTATCTACGTCTTTCGGTTTCATTTTGATTGTGCTGTGAACTGTATCGTTATAATTGTTTACGATTTTTTGAAGAATATCGATCCATTTAAAGTTTTTATTAATCTCAAAAAATTACTTTCATTCTCTCATTTTGAGTTCTGTTATATCTCTCTACAATACTTGATTTCTCTTCGTTTTCAGTATGATAAATCTTAATGTTGTATTTCCTCAAAACATCGTTAAATTCTTTATTTTTAAACTCTAAACCCTTATCTGTATGAAGTAGGTTAGGAGGTTTGTGATTGATCCTTATGGCATCTTTTACTATATCTTCGAAAGCTTTTGAAATATCCTTGCCGTTTTTTCTTTTGATAGCTCTTGACCAAGCATATTTTGAGAAAGTATCAATAACATTTAACATATACTTAAATCCATCATTTTGATCTGAATAGTTAGACATTATAACTAAATCTGCTGCCCATAAATCGTCAATTCCTAATGTTATAATTTTTCTCTTTTTAAACTTTTTTCGTACTGGTGCATGAATTTCTCTAGCTTCAATCTCGATTTCTTCCTTATTCTTAGATTCTTTCTTTACTTGTTTTTCATAAGGATTCGTTATAAATTTACTCTTATTTGTCTTACATTTTGAACATTTTGCTGCAATTCTATACAATCCGTTTTGAGTTTGAACAATTTTAGAATCTATATTTTTCGTTTTCTTTTTACACTTGTGACAGTGAATTAAATCATCTTCCATTTATATATATCAAAGTTTCCAAGTTTATTTAATTCGTCTAATATATCTGTTTTATATCCATACGGTACTGTATCGATCTTATTTTCTAGGACAATTCTCTTATCATCTTTAGCGTTCAGTGCTAACTTGTTTATAGTGACGGTGTACAACTCATGTTTGTAGCTTTTGATTACTGTCATCTCCCTAAATTCTTCTTTATCTTCGAACAAACATTTCTTCAAGTTTTCGATATTTATTGTTTTATTTACAACGCTTCTCTTAATTCCTTTACACCTAACTGGGTTTTTATCTAGATATTTGTACGAGTACATCTTAGACCTTAAACCACAAAATTCTTCTAAAACTTCGCTATTTAACTCATCTTTGAATTTCCCTATTACCTTCTTATTTTTAGTAGTGAAACATTCGTGATCTTTTGGATAATCACTTGTATCAAAGTCATCTATATTTTCTTTAATAATTTTAAAAGGATCTCGTTTCAATTCTAGAAAATAACTGTCTGTATCCATGTAACACAGATTCAAATCTGGATCAAACTTCTTTAATTTGTTTGTAATAAAACTCGTACATTAGCAATTTTGAGAGGTCGAGAACTGAAAATCCTATGTAAATCGGTTTGTTAAATTTAACCTTTTGTTTTGTACATGTGACTCGCTATACAGTTGTCGTCAAAGATGTTAAAGCATTTGAAATTTGTTTTCTTAGCTTGTTTCATTGAAAATTCTTCATTTCCAAGCTTAATATCACATCTGTTTCTCACATTTTCCATAGATTTTCCAAACACTGAGTTGTTCATCAGCTTATAAAAGTCCTTTTCAAAGTCGCTTGTAGCTTTGGTTCTCATGTTTGTGTTAAAATCAATGTATTCTTTCATAAAAGGCTTCTGATCGAATGCAATAACTCTATTCACATGTTTCAAAATCATACCTTGTTCCAAATAGAACTTCAAATTTCTCGAATGAACAACGTATTCAGTTTTATCCAGTAGAGTTGTGCAAAGTTTGTTTTTAAAATGTTCTGGAGCAAGAGGTAAATCCTTGTGATGTTCGTGTAAATTCGTTGGATATCCAAGATCAACTTCGAGAATATAGCCATAATCTTCGTCGCCAGTGAGTTCTAAAATTGTTTCTTGCCACTCTTCTTTTGTATACGTTTTAGGATCCATCCACTTGATATCACTAAACGGCAGTTTTTGCATAAGACCATACCCATAAAGGTTGTTTGCATCGAGATAGAGTAAATAGTTTTCGGGCTTTGTCTTATCAAAATCTTTTAAATATTTGTTATTTGCTTTCACATATCGCTTAATACACTGAGAAATGCCTCCGCGAATACCTTTTTCGATCATTAAATACATATTATAATCACTAATTAATTGTAATTCTATCTTCGTTAATTTTAACATAGCATCCCATGCAAGACTGGGAGCTGTTAGATAGTGTGCTGGATCAAGCTTATAGCAATTCAAACAAATATTCCTAAAATTTTCAAAGATATCAGCGAGCAATAGAACATCTTGAATGTTATAGAGATCAGAGTAATTTCCTAGATTTTTCTCTTTTAATTTGTTCCAAACATTTAAGTAGTGTTGAAAATCTTTCTCAGATATGCTCTCATCTGTCAAAAGTGAATAGAAATCTTGAATTCTCAATTCTTCTGTGTAATCAAGTTTTTCAATACTGTCGATAAATTCATAGGGAAATATTCCTTTTCCAGATAGAATTTTAAAAATCTCGTCGTCGTCATTTGGCTGTCTTTCTATTATCTCATTCAGTCCATCTTGTATAAAATGATTTGTATGTTTGAAGTCTTCTCTCTTTAGATTTTTAGCTAACTTTTCTATAGACGAGGCCATGAATCTGAACGTGTCTACAAACGAAAACTTGATGAATTTTCTTGGCTTATCACCTTCGAATTCATAGCCATATCCAGAATTTACAGAATAATTTATATATTTTTCATCGGTGTTTGCAATCAAATCAACATTACCGTACTGTTTAGCCAATTCTTTTATGTACAAATGAGTATCGTAATTTGACATATTGTGGCAGAAAACGGGAATATTCTGAGGAAATTTCAAATTTAGATTGCAACATGCATGAGCTGCGCCTTGAAACTTGCCGGTTAAATGACAATGATCTCTCACTTTATTATAACTCTTATCTTTCCAACTATCAGGAGTAAAACCATACTGAATTGACCCAACATCATAAGCAGACCATTCACAGATATGACAAACGTTTGAATTTTGATACGAAATTTCTTCTTCTTCTGTCAATTTCATAGGTTTCATGTTCTTAGAATTATATTTTTTCGCTATGTATTTCGATAATTTATTGAGTTCTTCAAACAATTTTGTCGGGACGTTTTTCAAATCTTCTTCATTTTTGGCACGATAACATATCGGTTTGTACATGCGATTGGTCACATTCGACACTAAATATAGAGTAAAAACCATAAGGAATGTGCCTCTGAATCTTGGTTGTAGTTGATCTTTCTGGATTGTTCTTACATGTCGGAATCTTTTCCAATATGCTCTCAAAGTCCATATAAATTACGTACGGATGGTTAAATTTCTTTTGATAATTAGTAAATTTAGTTGTTTGACCTGGAAATGGCATAATTGGCTTACAAACTTCATGATTTTTACAAATTTCTAAGTGATCTGTTAAATCTCCAGATTTGTAAAAATGGCTTAAACATCTTCTACAAAGAAATTTTCTTTCCTTATGCTTGGATAACTGAGAACTCACGAGTTTATTTAAATCGGTTATCAAAACATAATGAGATTTTTCTTCTTGTTTAACATACAATAAATCGATTTCTAACTCGGCATCATATTTTTCAGAAATTTGTAACGGAACAATATTGAGTTTCTCATCATAACTGTAGATATTTATAGACATTTTTGGATATTTGTACTTGGAATTGTAGCTTCGTTTTTCAAATATTTGTATATCTTTCAGAGACATTGGATACTCAAAACCTGAAAATATTTCGTCATTCACAAATTTTTCGTATTGCTTTACACGTTCACAGTCTCTTTCTGGTTTTTCAATAGCACATCTTATTGAGTAAATAAAGCAAAAATCATCTCTATTTTTTATATTTATACAAGCTTTTTTATCTTTGATATTCTTTGGTAAATCGATGTATGATCCTGCATTCATCATTTCGTGTTTGTTAAGGCTCAAAACTAGTTGTTTACAACTTTTAAATGTCCATCCGGAACCTTTATTTGGATTATTCGTTTGTTCTCGATGTGTTAATTTATTAAATTGCTTAGTAATAAAGTCGTTTACGTCAAAGATTTCGTCTGCTTTGATAGTAAAATACATTAGACATGTTTGCGGTTCACCATTCACTAAAGTTCGTTCGTATTCACATTCCAAAGAGAGATAGCCCTTCATATTTTTAACATTTTCTTGAAATTTCTCGATTAAACTTTTAATTTCTGACCGCATAATTGAAAGATATTTGTAAATTGACATGGAATTGTCGTTCAAGTTTGTTAAAATGTATTGCTTGAAAAGACCGTGTATTGAGGATAAAACTTCTACATCAATGATATTTTCGGATTTTACTTTAAGAGTTTTATCAATTTCTTCGATCATTTCAGACTTGGTTTTATCGTTAGTACCGATAGCCAACTTTTCAGCTATTGAATGAAGTTTTTCATCATTAAATAGGTCGAGATTTTTCTTTTCAACTTTGAAATTTCTCTTTAATTCACGTAATTTCTCAATATTAAACATGTTTTCGTGATCGGCAATTTTATTTTCTCTAGCCCACTGTCTTAAATAATTTAGTTCATTATTGTAAATTTGCTTGTTTTTTTCATGACTTTTAGAATTATAATGGCGATCATAGTTTTTTCTTAAAATTTCTATTTTGCAGAACGGACATGATATTTTATCGCGCTCCATTTAGATAGAAAAATTTATTTAACTAAATGGTGCTTGTAAACCAACGATTGCGCCTCTCACGGCGTGATATCACTACGGATATGACGCAGGCGAAGCGATTATCGTGATGGTCGGTCTGTAGTAGCACACCTCGACTGTCATTAAAGAATTAAACAAAAATGAAAAATTACACTTGATTGTTACTGGAAAGAAGACTATAAAAGATAAAGAAATTATAACAATTAACTTTGTAGAATAAAGTCTTAACTCTAAAACTTGCAGTCCCTCCCCACGTCATAGTACTGTTTTGATAACCATAGTTGGTGTCTTTCTTCATAGGAATCACATGGAATATTATCTACAGTAATACCTTTTGTTTCACACAAAATGTGGCTATATTCTATAAGAAAAATTCTATAATGCTCTTTAATGAATTGTGTTGATAAATCTTGATACTCACAAAAATTCCTAAGAAATTCATCAATTAAGTCTTGATTATCTTGAAAGGACGTATAATATGGGAAAAATGTCATAAAAAAACGATGAAAACTCTCTGTTTGTTTATTTTTTACTTCCTTTTCAATATCTTTCGTAATTATATTAAATATATAATCCCTTATTTTTTTCGTTTTTTGCCGATAGTAAAACACTCCATTAGACGTTCTTTCTGCAAAAGACTCTACAAGTTCTTTTAATTCTGTTTCATTTAAAGACGGTATCAACTGTTGTTGAGAATAAACCGGCAATTCACTGAATTCATCTTTGTTGCACTGTTTTAATGCTAGAAATTGTAGAGAGCTTGGTGAGTTCATGTTGTTTGGTGACTATTTAGTAGAAAAGTTTTTTATTAAAGTATGTTTTTAGTAAAAATGTTTTAAATTGATTAAATTTTATTAAGATTTCGAAGATTTTTCCTTTATTCGTAGCAGATTTGACAACATTTTACAAAGCACAGCTTAAGAAAGTAGAAGCTCAGATTTGGTTAATTTTTCATTCCACAGAGTAGATAGTAATGTACCGATCGCTTTTGGAGACGAACGACTGTAGATTCGGTTAATTTTTCATTGAGATTTGCTGTGTTATTTCTCAGCTTCCTTTATGGTACATTGAACAGTATTTTACATTGCTTTTCGGTCGGCTCCGAAAGTGCGCCAGGAACCCCATATTACTATCTACTTATATATATATATATATATATATATATATATATATATATATATATATATATATATAATATTTTATATTATACATGTCAAATTGTGCTCCTATGATTTCTAAATTTTTTGTACCATAATGGAAATAAAGATGTTTTTTGATTTGATTTGATCAAACGAAATTCTAAAAGGAAAAAGAAACTGTAGGTTATCACTGTGTGGCTTGTACATTGCCGCTACAGCCATAGACTAGGAATAAGTAATCCAGTAAATTCATCCTGGTGTTCTTCACAGTATTCACTCAGATTTATAGGCCTAGTTTTGAAAAGAGAGTTTGTTTTTTATAAAATAGCAACCCCACCAATTGATGTACTCCAACAATAATATTTTTTATTTTTAAGATTGACAATATTTCCGAAACTCCTTATTTCATCTTCTACTAACTAATGTTTACATACTAACCACATATCTATGGCCTTTAGGTCACACAAAACCTCTAGCTCGAGAATTTTATTACGGATATATTGCGCATTTTTAACATAAATTAGTCTTTCATGGCTATAATTAAACTCACAACTCAGGTCAGATGGCGCATAAAACACTCTTAGACATTGTTCTTTGATAAAAAAGGTTCTAAATGCAATATAAACATCACCCTCAGTGCCAAACGTTGATTTGGCTACGAGGCTGAATGAACCCTTTGAAAAAGATGCCCCTGGGCCAGAACTCGGCTCTCAAAACTATCAAAATGAAGTTCAGGTACGCCTACCTTCATTTCTGTATTCAGAGTCTTTCAAACTGATTGACTCTTGGTAAAGTCAATCAGTCTGATTTTTCTCCTTTGACTAAAGGAGGAAAATCAGCAGACTCAACGTTTGATTTTGGATTAACCGTTTTTGACCGAACTGTCTGAGATCTAAAGTGAACACACAAAACCTTTTCAACTTTTGGAAGATTACCATAAAATCTATGTTGGAATTATGCCAATTTATAAATTTTCTCGTTCAGAGCAATATTACTGTCAATAACAATATTTACAGGATTAATTAAGCTCTCTACAGACATGCACATTTATACAACTACCCACATCATCCACCGTCTTGATGACTATGGTTAACCTCAAATAACTTGCTTTGTACACCTACTTGGTTGATTTCTTGGAAAGCAACTTCATACATTCGTATTCTTCATCACGAATTTTAACACATGAATGGAACTATTATTTTTACAAAATATTGCACATGTAACAGCTTTATTATTTGATAAAATTCTATTTTATACGACGTACAAATATCTTGACTACTACCACCCATTACCGGAAAAAGCTTGTATTGTGAAAGTACAAATTTGTTTTAGTCGACTTCATTAGGAATTAACCTTTTTCTATTATTTTTCATTGCCTTCTTTCAATATAGCGTTATATAATATAACAACACCATGTCTTTTCCTCTTTCTACGTAATTCTTTGCAAATTTCACAGACAGTATCTCCTTGTTTTTACATTTTTTTAATCTCAGGCGCCGTCGTCACCTCACCACAATCACATAACATTTGTCAGACTTCATTTCAAGTGTCAAATAAAATGTAGTGGTCGTTATTATTTGTTGTTGGGAATATGAGCTGTAAAACCATTTGTATTTGTAAGTCACTAATCTATTACCTGATAAAAGTCTGAAGAATTATAATTATTAAATATAACTACTCTTTGGGTACTGATATAGTTTTGTTAGAGTAACTTGGTATTTACTGGAGTTGAGCAAGTCAGCCTAGTTTTGTAATCACAGGATGGTAAGTAAGCACATTTTTGTGTAATCTGTTTAATATTACTACTTAACTACTCTTTCTTAAGCGGAATAAAGTTTATGGCACTTGTAAAATTAAAAGTAGTTTTCTTATATTCTTGTCTAAAAGTACTTGATGAACATAAAAATTATTTTTCAATGGAAAACCAGTATTAAAATTCGTAAATATTTACTTTAGCCACTTCACAATATTTGTCAAAATTTCAACGTTAAATAAGAAAATAAATGTAAAGAAGAGTAGTACAATAGACATTAAAGTGAGGAAAGCCTAAATAATAACAGGGTAATTCCATGTCAGTTCAACCAGGCCATCTCACCCACCATCTCAGATTTTGATGAAACTTGGCTTGTTTGTTCTACCCATGAAGATAAGTCACCATGCCAAATTTTAACACTCTACCTCTTACCGTTCCCTTTTTATAGCCTTTCAAAGTTTTGCATTTCCGCAAATTCTAACCTATGGATATCGCAAAATGAAGGACGCTTACGTTTCGAAAATAATTTGTAACTTTTTTATTTACCATTAAATCTCTATGAAAAATTTATAGGCTTATTCTTAAAACAATGAAGATTCTAGAAAAAAATACCTTAAACCTCTAAGTTAACCTACTAGGGCTGAAAAAAATATTTTGTTTGCATCTTTGTATTTTTTTTAAACAAAGACATAGTTTAGCGTTACATTAAATATCGTCGAAAGGGTATGTGATAATCACAAAAACTTTTTTTCTAAATAATCCTTACTAAATGGGCTATCAAATGATGAAAAAATATTAATGGGGTTTTGACACCTTTGTTGTGTTTCATTACATTAAATAATAGGTTTCCAATTTATTTTTTCTGCTCAATTATACTGAGCAATAAGGATTTCCAGGGATTATAATGATCTCTAGGCTTGCATTATTATTCAGGACATCTGAAGGTATATTTTATTATTCAATTCATAACATCATATTTTAACCTGAATCATCTTGTTCAAAGAACTTAATTTCAAACAAACTCAAAAATTAAAAATAAACAATGTGTTAACTTACCTATATAAACTATTTAATATTTCCAACATCTTAATTACATTCCAAATTTTACAGGAAAACATTTAATGGAGTTTTGAAAATTTCTCTTCAATTGAGCGGACACATTTTTCTGGAAACCTATAGGTTCTTCCGGTCGAAATGTAAGGAGGATCAACAATTGCAAGTACATGAGGTATCGGCACGGGGCAAATGTCCTCTAGCTTTGGCCAATGAAATGATGGTGATGGCCCTGCAGGATGCATAAATTTAACAGTCACATCACCTTCTTCTTTATTCACTTCAGTTATGTGATTCTAAAGTACTATAGATCATATTTACAAGCCACGTAGCATGATGGATTCAAATTTTCTTCTGTCACAAATGATGTTGATTTATTCCTCAAGTTAAATGTCAGGGCAGGTTTCTCATCGGAACTGATCCTCCATGCTTCCAAGTTCCCTGAACTGTCTATCGGATTAAAGTTATGGAAGCTTCTGGTTCCATGGACTGTTTGTACGTCCTCAAAGCGTTCTAAGTCAGAACGTGTTTTAAGCATATCATCTATTGAAGTAAAACAAAAATTAACTTTTGTAATGTTTGATTTACAAACTCATACAAATGTGATGGAGACAGAATCTAATTACCAAGAGGTCTCTGAAGACTTTCCTTTCTTGCCAACCTTTTCACGGTGCCTCCAATTCCATCGCATTCTGTCTTCCCATGGCTAGTTGCAAAAAAACGACCACTGTGCCTTGATCTTAAAATCTTGTTCATGCAAGCAGAAGTTGATAAAATTAAATGTATTTTTATATTGGTCTGCACAGCCATCACTGAAGTAGTGAATCTCTGTTACATGTGAATAATTTTCTTTAATGTACTCTGACACAATTTCTTGAATTTTGTAGACCATAGAAACATCATGTTTCATGTCATCGGATATTATACAGAGACAACACTAATCTTTCATTTTCAACACTGCTTAGGTTAACTATAATAGGGTGTACAGTGCAGGAATCAGATGTCCAGTGGTATCCCTGGGCTTCATCCTGGATCGTGGACGAGTAATTTTCACTGAAGTCCAATGACACTACAGGTTTTGAAAAACTTTGATTGCGACAGCAATGAAGGAGTGGGGAACAAGTTTTTCCAATTTAGATGTTAGGTTTTAAATATAGCCTTCAATGTTTGCTGTTTGAGTAATCACTTGAGATCTGTCGGTTGAAACCCACTGATTAAATTCAATTGAGTCGTCTTCGTCATAATCTTCAAATTTTGTAAGTAAAAAACTTGTTAGATTTTCCTTTGGTGGGCATAGGCTACAGTGCCTTAACATACATTCTCTATTTTGGTTTTCACATACACCAACATTTTTGTCAGGTCTTTGTAGTTTTCTTCAAAGTGTGCTGCATGAATTAGTGCTGTGTTTCTGATAAATAGTGCAAATAGATATTACGTTTTTTTAAAAACAAGAAAAAACCCAATTAAATGTGTTATTATCAAATTTTGTACTGTTTTAAAGTTAAATCTTGGTTTAGTAGAATGTCTGCTATTTATCAAATTCCAGTAAAAAAAAAAAAAAAAAAAAAAAAAAAAAAAATACTTCTAGGACATGGTAAAATCTGTAAAACTGAAATGTTACAACTTATATTTAACATAACATACAACACAACAAAGGTGTCAAAACCCCATTAATATTTTTTCATCATTTGATAGCCCATTTAGTAAGGATGATTTAGAAAAAAAAAGTTTTTGTGATTATCACATACCCTTTCGACGATATTTAATGTAACGCTAAACTATGTCTTCCTTTAAAAAATATACAAAGATGCAAACAAAATATTTTTTTCAGCCCTAGTAGGTTAACTTAGAGGTTTAAGGTATTTTTTTCTAGAATCTTCATTGTTTTAAGAATAAGCCTATAAATTTTCATGGAGATTTAATGGTAAATAAAAAAGTTACAAATTATTTTCGAAACGTAAGCGTCCTTCATTTTGCGATATCCATAGGTTAGAATTTGCGGAAATGCAAAACTTTGAAAGGCTATAAAAAGGGAACGGTAAGAGGTAGAGTGTTTAAAATTTGGCATGGTGACTTTATCTTCATGGGTAGAACAAACAAGCCAAGTTTCATCAAAATCTGAGATGGTGGGTGAGAAAGTGATTTTTTCTTTGGTTGAATTGATATGGAATGACCCAACAGAAATGATGTTGGAAATGCCTCTGGCAATCAGTGCCGGCTTTAGTGGTGCTTTCCAATGGCATAGTGCAGCGGGTACAACGGTACCAAGATAACCGGATCAAGCAACGTCGAGTGTGATTGCTGCTTGGATGGGTGACCGCGATCCTGTCCTTTTAAGCAGCCTGCGTACTTTGCCATTGGTGGTGGTTCGAAAGTCACCTTAGGTTAAGTGTTAGAGAGGGCTTCTTGGCCCTAACTTCACCTGGTAAAATAAGACTACTTTACTTTTTACTTTCCTTGCACCTCGCACTTCTGGCTAGAAAAAATAACAAAATCCTCAAGATAATTTAAATTCAAGCTCATATAATCATGTGGGGAAGCCCTTTTCCATCAGTGTGGACTTCATTGGCGCTTATGGCACAAAAAACGGACCCAGTTTTTTATATTGAGTAGTATAATCATCGATACATAATATTCATGTATGGAATACTAGGGTAGGGTACGATAAGCGGACCCGGTTTTTTATATCAAAGAATGTAGTCATCGATACCTAATATTCACATCTCAAATCCTAGACTATCAGTCG
The DNA here is from genome assembly GCF_021130785.1 of Homalodisca vitripennis. Classification (NCBI taxonomy): domain Eukaryota; kingdom Metazoa; phylum Arthropoda; class Insecta; order Hemiptera; family Cicadellidae; genus Homalodisca; species Homalodisca vitripennis. Next base: position 70,269 of record NW_025778305.1, read on the forward strand.
ATATAATAGTACCTATAGTCTTCAATAACAATCATATGTTTTAAATCAAAATATGAATTTTATATCTACAGTGATCAAACAAATTATAACCAAAATTAGGAGAGCTGAAGATGACTATATTTGCTCCTCTCACAGTTACAGTTGTTTCTTTCCCACAAATTTCACATAATGGGTTTTTCGGTACAAGTCCAACATGTTGAAGCCACGAAAAATATGTCTTATCATCTTTCAAATCAATGTCGTGTAGTTTTCTAAAATTGACTGCCATTTTTAGTAATCAAAATTACTTATGTAAAATTGAAATATTACCCTACGTGTATTATTTTAAAGTGTTAACAGCTGTTGATATAGATTTTTTAAGTTAACAGTTCAAAATTATGAATCAGTATCTATTGATTGTATCGATGGTTATGATTAAGTAATATCGTTTGCCAATTTCGATATATAAAAAACAGGGTCCGCTTATCGTACCCTACCCTATCAATCGATATTAACATCTATAGCCATAACAATAATCATGTTCGAAATTAAAATAATTAAATTTATATATATATATGGTGACAATCTCATAAATAATAAAGGAACCATAACAATCAATTACGTCGCTACCATTTTACAAGCTAAGCCAGTGTATTTTCAATATCATATTGACACTGGTAAGAGTGTTTCTAGCTAAACTTATAAACACAGAAGAACTGTGAAAACAACTGATTGACATACATCCCACTATTAAAGACCAATATATCAACAACTAAGTAACTAATTGTAACTTGATTACAATAATATACATTTTTGTTATTATAATACAGCATTAAGACTGACAAGATATTTAAAATTATGCTCATGTATCCTCAGTTTACAAATTGTATTTAGTAGTAGTTTGAAATAGCAATCAAATATCTTAGAATATTGTTGTAAGTGTTTATTATAGTAATTTATTTTAATTTAGTTTCAAAAATACAGCAATTCCACAAACTTTTTGTTGGTTCTGTTAACATGTTTGCTTCAAAGTAACTGTTTAATTAGTTTAGAGTTGTTTGTAGTATTTACTTGTTAATGGTTGCAACTAAAATATAGAATGTCGCACAAAACAGACTATCTTTAATTTATTCATGAGAAAATATTCTTATTTGTTGAACTAATTATCATAAGTATTAAGATATATCATTAAAGTTTTAATATTTTTCAGATGCAGTTTATGCTACTTTTTAGTAGACAAGGGAAACTGCGCCTCCAAAAGTGGTATGTTGCTCATCCTGACAAGCTGAAGAAGAAAATAACAAGGGAACTCATCACAACAATTTTGGCAAGAAAGCCGAAAATGTGTAGCTTTTTGGAATGGAAGGACGTTAAAGTTGTTTACAAAAGGTAAAATTTATGTAACATTCAGTCATATACTGCTTGGAAAGTGACTTGCTCGAAAACTATTAAGGAAGCAATACATTTAATTACATTCATTATTTAATTATATAAACAGATACATTTTTAGATAAAAGTAGTGATTTTTAACTAACTTATGTATGTTAGCTAAATAGCATGGTACAAAAAATGTGTTCTCTCTTATACATACTTAGTAGTTATATTACAACAGCCTATTTTGCCTACTTTTATTATGTCTATTATGAGGTACGGTTTAATTCTATGGGATAATTTCACTATGGCACAAGAAATGTAGAATAAATAAATGTAGAATAGAAAAAAAAAACACTGAGGGATAAAGCAAGAGGAAGGCTCACCGTAGAACTCTCTTTGTAGAACAAAATATTTTGACAATAACAAATCTGAACATTATTTAATTGTTTGTATAATAAAAATACAAATATGTTGAAATTTCATTCAGATATACACAAATGAACAGTAGATCAATTATAGACTACCACCGCCTTAGTAAAACACAAAATAGTCATATAGTCATCAATTAGTTTTCAACATTTGTACAACCCTTAGTAAATGCATATACTTGGCTGATGTTTAAAAGAGAATTTTATAAATGGTTATCATCCAATCCTTTCTATAGCTTCCATGAATTCATAAGTATAAATCAGATTTCTTTTGATGAATGTGAAAAAAATAACGTAATTAGATTATAATCATATACACTTTTATGTTTCAATCTGTTTAAAATTGTTTTCTAAGTGTTATTTCTAAAAGAGATTTTAATTTCAGTATTATATTTTGTTGTAATTTGTAAAGTTTAGTTTGTACCTTTTTTATCTTATATACAATAGGCTACTTAAAATTTTAAATTTATAAGATGAATTTATGTAACTTACAACTTAGAATAATTTTTTGCTTAAAGTAATTTTTAATTCATGTTATAATTTAGCGTTTTCTTTAATTATTGTTTACCTAGTCTTAAACGATTGAATTTTGACTTTGTTAAGAACTTGTATGAGTGCTTACAACAAATAAAAATGATTAATTGATTGTAAAATTTTATCCCATGTTACATTTTTTGAATGTGCTATTTGAAACTTATACCATAATTTTTGGGAATTTACTTCCAAAAAGAAATTAACTTTTGGAAGTTTAATTATTGATGACTTCTAATTGTACACACACACAAATTAAACGACTTCAATACTAACTTGAAATCATCCCACCATTAATGTTGGTGAAAGTAATCCTTTTTTTAGAGATACCTAACCACAATTTAAAAACAAGTTAAAATTATATATTTCAGAATATTTTGAAGACAATAACTATTTTATTTTTAGGATTAAAACACATTTTCATCTCAATTTATATCTTATGTTTTTTTGTTTGTAGGTATGCTAGTTTGTATTTCTGTTGTGCTATTGAGCAAAATGACAATGAACTTTTAACTCTGGAAATAATTCATCGATATGTTGAGCTGTTGGACAAATATTTTGGAAGTGTAAGTATATAACTTTCCACTAGAATTAGTTTTAAATCTTGTCTTGAATTGAATTGAAAATCTCTTTATTCATAGAATATATATTTTGTATACATTGAATAGCGCCATAAGAAAGGCCACAATAGTTGCAGCTTTTTAGCCATATCACAGATCAATTTTTTAAATACAGAAAAAGTTAACAAGAATTATGAATAATAAAAAAGAAACTTTTTTAAAGTATGGAACTAAAACAATAACAATAATAATATATTTCATTAATTAACAATAAGTTAGCAACAATAATTTAAATAAATAGACAAAAACACAAATTGATACATTGCAGTTGTATAAAAAACTCAGCTCAACCCAGAATTATAAAACTCGTCAAATGAATATAAAGATAAATAGATTAAGTATGACTTGAATTTTATTTTTTAATATTGCATTATTTTTCTCTGCAGTTATTGTTAATGGTATTTTAGTTTAAAACATTTTCTCCATGTTTATCTGTTTTATCTCATAAAACTGCGGTCTATGTTTGTCCAGTTATAATAGCATATCTTGTACTGTACTTATGGCTCACTCTTAACATAGAAGGACTGTTATTATATAAACATTATTTTCCATGATAAGTCCCATATATATATATATATATATATATATATATATATATATGTATATATGTATAAACGATTTAAATATATTATTACTCAAAAAATGAAACGTAATTCCTCATTATATATATATATATTAACGATAATTATTATATTAATATATGTAGTACATTACTTTGAGAAGGGTAAGGTAATAAACTTACTTAGGTAAATAAATCATTGAAAGAATTAAGTTATTATTACCTTACCCTTCTCAAAGTAATTTACCTATAAATATTAATATAATAATTATCGTTAAAATATATATAATGAGGAATAACATTAGGTATAACATGAGGTATAAAGATCTGAAAAGTATATCTGCATCCTTGGCTCCTGTTCTGGCCAAAGCTATAAATATATCGATTTCGACGGGGGTATTTCCAGAAAATTAAAAAACTTCCATTGTTAGACCAATATACAAAAAGGGGCCCAGAGAGGCCTATATTAATTACCGTCCGATTGCCTTGCTTTCAAGCATAGAAAAAATAACTGAGATGTTCATTGTCGGAAAAATAAATAAATATCTTAATGAATGTAGTTTAATTAATGAAAACCAATTTGCATTTCAAAAAGGCAAAGGAGCAGAAGATCTCTTACATGTATTTGGTACATATATTAATAAACAATTATATAAAGGATGTCACGTACTGTGCCTATTTATTGACTTGTCAAAGGCATTTGACACAATTGATTATTGCAAAATGGCTGAGACACTGAAAAGCATTGGGGTGGTTGGTTTGCAGCTGCAATGGTTCCAGTCCTATTTGAAAAATCGGATGTTTACAGTTAAAATTTCCAACATATTTAGCACTTACAAAACAAATACTTGTGGGGTGCCCCAAGGTAGCAATCTTGGGCCAGTACTTTTTAATATTTACCTTAATAAAGTGTTTGAAACTGTAAAACATGTAAAATTATGGGCCTATGCTGATGATTTGCTACTAGTAGCAAGTCATCATTGCTTGCCGACAGCTCAATCCATGTTGCAGGCCGACTTTGGCCGGGTTTGTGAATGGTTTCATGACATGGAACTGATCGTGAACTCGGAGAAGACGGTTATGATGCACATTCACTTGAGAAATAAAAATGTAGCAATAAATCCAGTAATAAAATATCACAAGTGTTCCTGTCCAAATTTTAGAAATTCAACAAATGGAATAGTAACAGTATGCAGTTGCAAAGAAATAGAACTGGTAGAAGATTGCAGTTATTTAGGAATAATAATTGACAGTGGTCTTACTTGGAAAAAACGTACTGAAAAAAATTCAAAAGAAAATGTTGTCATGTATGACTGCGTTTTATAGATTGAAAAACACCATTAATTTAGAATGTAAAATATCCATATATAAAGCATTAATTGAGTCTATTATTAGATATGGAATACAACTGTATGGGTCAGCAGCGAATTGCCATTTGAATAAGATTTGCCAACTTCAAAACAGGAGTCTACAGCTGATGTTTTACACGCAGCCCAGATGATATAAATATTAGCAATCTACGTAGGGCGAATACATTAACCCCTCAAGATTTTTATAAATATACGATATACGTGAGACACTTTGGTAATGACGAATACATGATGGTAAAACTCTAATACTACATCTGCAAATTTAAGAAAACACAAAAAAAACTAATTGTTCCTTACATAAAAACGGATTTTGGGAAGAGACTGGTGGAATTTATTGTGCCTACTCTTTACAATAACTTGCCTAACCACATTTACAATGAAAATAATTTTACAAAATTTAAAAAATCTGTATATAATTGGTTAGTTCACACATATTAATGGTAAGGCTGAACATTTCCTGATACTTTATGGACCTTGTTGTTGTTTTGTTTCACTATAATATTGTTTTTATTTCATATTTTTAAGAACTGTTAATGCCAAAGATGTATTCCTGTAGTTGTATTGATGTTTTTCTATGTTCATTAGTTTAGATCACTGTTGTTATTTATTATTGTCATGTTTACTAAGTATTATTTATATATAATTTTACTCATTACAAATAACATCTATAAAAGACAAGACCTATCTACAAGTGTTTGATTATATATCTGTCAGAGAAAATGTTTTGCTTTCTTTTATTGTTATGTGTACAGTTTAATAAGATATCTTTATTTGTTTTACTAATTAATTCAAGTATATCTCTCTAGACTTCTGTTATCCTCAGGGATGGATTTTCATTATTGTTTTTTCTTCTGTTTAAAACTTAAATAATATATTTTTGCTTATTTCACACTTTAATGAACATATTGAATAATCGACTAGGTATAAGGTAATCTGAACTTTACTTAAAACTGATGATTGCAATTTGCTACTGGTGTTCCATTTAATACTGCACAGTATAGCGCTTTGATAATGCATGGTTGCATGGAGGGGAATCTGAAGAACATACAAAGCCACCTGAAGAAGAGGAAGAGCATAATTTAGAACATTCTTCAATACCAGCACAGACACTGAGTTCTGGACATAATGGTTTTTTAGACAAGTGAGAAACAGTAGGCTAAATAGTTTAGTAACTGAACATAAAAAAGTACAGTTTGCACAAACAGGTTTTTTATTTTTAAATATTCAGGGTCTGGATGGTAAGATAACACTTTTAGAAAGTTTCCTGGTTAACTTAAAAAAATTAGATTTTATTTGTATATCGGAGCATTGGCTAAAACAATTAGAAATTAGTTTAACATTTCCAGTAGGTTATCGCTGTGTTAGTGCCTTCTTCAGGAAAGAGAAATTAAGAGGAGGGACAGTAATTTTTGTTAAAGATTATGTTCAGGCAAGGTCCCTTGATCTGGGAAACATTGGTGTGGAGGTACATTTTGAAGCTTCTGCAGTAATTATTGACAATTTAAAATTGATAGTGGTTTGTTTATACCATTCCCCATCAGGAGATGCAGATATTTTTCTTGATAACCTGGATAAAATGCTGTCACTTTTAACTCAATATCCCAATTATACAGTGGTAGCCGGTGGAGACGTAAACAATAAATTTAATATAAATAACTGTACAAAAACAGTGAAACAATTTCTTAATGTACTGAGACAAAACAATTTTTATTGCCTAAATTCAGCTGCAACACGGGGTAAGAATTGCCTGGATAATATTTTTATTAACTGTGCTAGACATCAGTTAGAGTTTTGTAACTTTTTTGATTTTCCATACTCGGATCATGTTGGTTTGTTACTTTGTATTAATTGTATAGATTTAAGTTTTAATAATTTAACTTGTATGCAAAAAGATTATCTTAAGTTTGTATTACCTAAATCTGCTGTGTTAGATTTAATAGACAGCCTTGTCTCATTTGACTGGAATAGTCTTTATCTCAAGTTTACATATAAAGATGCAAACCAGATTTTTGAAATGATATTAGAAGTAATTTTGAGGTTCTTACAATTTTTTATAGTCCTAAAACGAGCTGGAACCAGTTCTTCCAGACAAGTAAATAACAAGTGGTATACCACTGACCTTGCAAAAATGAAGGAAAAGTTATTGTTTTTAGGTAAACTGAGAACACATAATTCTGTAGCACAGTTGACAGTGTTGAAAAAGCAATATAAATATGCAATTAGTGAAGCCAAGCTTAAGTACAATGTAAATACAATTGAAAAAAGTAATAATAAATGCAAGGGCCGCATGGAAAATAATAAATAATAATAGTAATAGCTCCAGACATCACAAAATTAAATTACCACCAGATACTTTTAATGATTATTTTATCAATTGTGTTAAGGAAGTTAAACAAAGCATAAGTAAACCAAGCATAAGTGTTAATGAATTAGTAAATAAGGTTAATATTGATCATAGACATTTTGAATGGAAATTAATTTCAGCGGATGATGTTATACATGCAACAAAAAGGCTTAACAATACAGATAGTAAAGATATATACAACATCTCTAATAATTTATTAAAAAATATAATACACACTATTGCTGAACCTCTGTCGTTTAGTTTCAACCAGTGTTTTAATGGAAGGTGTCTTTCCAAACAAATTAAAAAAATCAAAAATATGTCCGATTTTTAAAAAAGGGTGAGCGGGATGAACCCGAGAGTTATCGTCCAGTATCATTAATCCCTATATTAGCCAAGCTGTTTGAACTGATAGTATATGATCAGGTTAGCTTCTTCTTTGAAAATAATAACTACCTACAATTTTCTCAGTTTGGATTTAGAAAGGGAAGATCGACAATTGATGCTGTGGACAGGCTGGTAAGAGAAATTCTTTTGACATTTGAAAATAAAGCCTTTGCTCAGGTTACTTTTTGTGACTTGAGTAAGGCTTTTGATTGTGTAAATCATGATGACCTTTTATTGAAGTTGAAATATTATGGTATTTCTGGTACACCTCTAAAATTTTTTGAATCTTATCTTATGAACCGTTTGCAGTCAGTTTCAGTTAATGGTGAAACATCCAAGGATGTTTTTGTTGAATGGGGAGTACCTCAAGGATCTGTGTTGGGACCACTCTTATTTTTAATTAGCATTAATGATTTGCCAAACTCATTAAACACAAAATCATTTTTATATGCTGATGATACTACATTCCTAAATACTGCCAATAATGTGGAAATGAACTTAATTTACTATCTCAAGCCACTATAACAGATGCTGCTTCTTGGTTCAGAACAAATGGATTTTTGCTCAATGAAAATAAAACTCAAAAGATGTTATTTACGTTAAGAACTATGGACAGTAATAATATTGACAAGGATAGGGTTTCCAGGACTAAATTTTTAGGAATCTACATTGATAATAAGTTAAGTTGGCAGGCTCATATAGATTATATATCCTCAAAATTATCAAGAGTTTATATATCTTTTAAAACAATTAACAAGTTGTGTACCAAGTCACTATCTGAAAACAGCTTATTATGCTTATTTTCAATCAGTTTTTCGATATGGTTTAATTTTATTTGGCAACTGTTCTAGGATCGATGAAATTTTAATTCTTCAAAAAAAAGCAATAAGAGTAATAACAAAATCAGATACAAAAGCTCACTGTAGACCTTTGTTCACTAAATTTGAAGTGCAAACAATCATAAACTTATATATATTTGATTTGATTACTTTCATTTTGAAGAATCATGACTTGTTAAAATTTACAAATGAAATTCATGACCACAATACTCGTAACAAGAATAAGGCAGTAATTGAGTATCACAGACTAAGCAAATCTTTATCTAGTCATATTGTATTGTCTATTAAAGTGTACAATAAGGTTATTCACCTTATAAATGAAAATTCAGTGAAGATATTTAAACACAAATTTTATAAGTGGTTACTCAACAATCCCTTTTATTTCTTTAAATGAATTTTTTTTTACTGTCTGTGATCAATTTTTAAACTAAGAATTTATTTTTATACTGTGCAACTGTACTTAATTATTTATTAACGTTTTATAATAAGTGTTTGTCTAATTTTATTAATAAATAAATTTATGTTTTGTTTATGTATGTATAACTTATATTGTTTCTATTGTTATTTTGATCTCTAGTTTTCATAGAGATTAAGTTGTTAAGATTTTATTAAGTAATACATTTTAACTGTTTTTTATTTATTGACTTATTTGTTGTAACTTTAAATATCCTTATATTATTTATTTAAGTAGGTTAGTGACGTGGCAATACTGCTCAATATAAAATAACTTTGTCAATGCTTTTGTAAGCCTGAACGACAATAAAACATATTCTTATTCTTATTCTTATTCATCAAGTAAATCAACCGGTAAAGTACTCAACCGGTGCTTACCAATTTAATAAGGAATGCATATTTTAATGGTTCTAGAGGTAATCTCCATTGTGCTGTATGTAGTGTTTTCTGGTACACTATGTCTACTAAAGGATATAACAATTACTAGTTGTGTTTAATTATTTGAGCTTATATTAGAAATGAATTTATGTACTCGGTTACTATCTGTTGTTATAAACGACTAATATAGAAAGTTTGCTAAGACCTGCCAGATTGAGAGTTGTTTGAATTTTTATTGATTCTATGCACTGAATGTAAATATAACTAAGAGTGTAGCTTTTAATATATAACAAAATAATTTATATTAAATCTAGTATTAAATGTAAGTTATTAGGGGCAATATCATAGTTATCAAGATAATGTTATTTACCTGGAAAATAGAATATCCAAATTTCCACTTACACAGTTGAATAATTTCAATCACACTTTACACAACATTTAACAAAGACATAACCGACACACAGTACGCCAGCATATGTTCAAATACTTGTATGCGAAGAAAAGTTATTAAGTAAGAATGAATAAATTTGATATACATAATTTCTATAAAATAAATCAATTAGAATAGCTGTAACAGTTGTAAGAACCACATTTATATCATATTAATTCACCTCGATCCGTCTGTATGTAGGCTACACGACATGACTGTTGGTTCTTGCCCAATGCACGGAAATTAATCGTTTTTGAAAACATGTTTGAATTGTACGTAATATTTGTCTACCTCTTCCGATAACATAATATCTTTAATGGTTATTACACAAATGGATAGGAATGGGTAATAACTGATAAGACTGAGTTACTTAGTTGACCGAGTCTTTTGACTATTCGCCACGGTCAATACCATCGACCTATTCACCCAATTTATTTACTTTTCTTCAACTTTTCAGTTTATCTAAAAGCTTATTCAACAGAATGTTCTAAATATTTAATAGTGTTATGGGAATGATGTATTGTATTAACTTATAGTAATAATCAGGACAATATTTTTTAATCACTCCAAATTAATAATTTCACTGTTGTATGTATATTATATACCAATGTTCACCACAATTAAATTAAAAATACTACGTTAAGGACCTGAAAGATAATTAAATGTAAATTATGTATCTCAACTGTAGTTAAATATAGTTATATAGGTTCCCGCTGACAAGTATTGTACTTAGCGGGGCCTCAGAAATGTATAATTTCTTGAATAAACGCAATTCAATTCAATTCAATATATATATATATATAAACGATTTAAATATATTATTACACAAAAAATGAAACGTAATTCCTCATTATATATATATAATATATATATATATATATATATATATATATATATATATATTAACGATAATTATTATATTAATATATGTAGTACATTACTTTGAGAAGGGTAAGGTAATAAACTTACTTAGGTAAATAAATCATTGAAAGAATTAAGTTATTATTACCTTACCCTTCTCAAAGTAATTTACCTATAAATATTAATATAATAATTATCGTTAAAATACATATAATGAGGAATAACATTTATTTTTTGAGTAATTATATATTTAAATCAATAGGTCGATTGATACTCAGGTTTGAACCAAAACATCAAAAATAAACAAAAAAATAACCTATTTCCGTAATGTCTGCTTACTGCCATATATATATAATTAATAGGTACAAAATTTTGTCTCTTGTATATTTTGGAATTTATATAAACCTTTCATACATATATGATAAAGTTAGTGCAAATTTATAACAAATTCAAAAATATTCTTATCAAGCACTTTCAAATACCAATATTTTTTTTTCAATAATAAAATAAAAAAAATATTATTATTCCTTGAAATATTCTGAAAACAATGGTATCTAATAATTTGTGTATTTGTTGAAGTTTGAAAGGTATATAATAGTTAAATAATGAAAAGCTTACAAACGGATGAAAAAGATGTGACAGCATAGGAGCGGACACTGCCAGTT